>NW_028318338.1:685000-896026 GCF_062004578.1 Staurois parvus | reverse complement strand
TCATTCCCCTTCCTCCCTCCTTCCCTTCTCTGCCTTCCTCCATCCCCTCCCTTCATTCTTTCCTTCCTTCCTTCCATCCCTTCCTCTTTCCCTTCCTTCCTTTCGCTCTCTCTCCCTCCCCTTCTTTCCTTTCTTCCTTCATCTATTTCATCCCTCCTTTTTCTTCCTTCCTTCCTTCCTTCCTTCCTTCCTTCCTTCCTCCCTCCTCTCCTTCCTTCCATCCTCCATCCATTTTCTTCCTTCCTTCCTTTCTCCATTCCCTCCCTCACTTTTCTTCCTTATCTTCATTCCTTCCTCTATCCCCTCCTTCATTTTCTCCTTCCCTACCTTCTCGTCTTTCAGTCATTCCTTCCTTCTTTCCCCCTTCCCTCCCCTTCCTTCAATCCTCCCTCCCTTTCATTCCTTCCTTCCTTCCTCCATCCCCTCCCTTCATTCTTTCCTCCCTCCCCTCCTTTCATTTCCTTCCTTCCTCCCTCCCCTCCTTCCTTCCCTCCCTTTTCTTCATTCCTTCCTCCATCCATTTCCTTCCTTCCTCCATCTCTTTCCTCTCTTTCTTCCTTCCTTCCTTCCTTCCTTCCTTCCTTCCTTCCTTCCTCCCTTTCTTCCCTCCTTTACCTTCATTACTTCATCCATCCATTTTCTTTCCTTCCTTCATTCCTTCCTTCCTCCATCCATTCCCTCCCTCCCTCCCTTTACTTCCTTCCCTTCCTTCCTTCCACCCCTCCTTCCTTCCTCCATCCATTCCCTCCCTCCCCTTTTCTTCTTTCCCTTCCTTCCTCCATCCCCTCCCTTCATTCTTTCCTCCCACCCCTCTTTCCTTCCCTCCCCTTTAATCCTTTATCCATTCCCTCCCTCCCTTCCTAACTTCCTCCCTTCCCTCCTTTTCCTTCATTCCGTCCTCCATCCATTTTCTTTCCTTCCTCCACCCATTCCCTCCCTCCCTTTTATTCTTTCCCTTCCTTCCTCCATCCCCTCCCTTCATTCTTTCCTCCTACCCCTCCTTCCTTCCCTCCCCTTTCTTCCTCCATCCATTCCCTCCCTCCCTTTTCTTTCTTCCTTCCTTCCTTCCCTCCATCCTTCCGATATAAGGGGGTACAGGTTCTGTTTATTCATCCCAATCTAATGACAGCCCAACATGTACTAGTGCTCCCTGTTCACTCTCTACTGACACTGTCCACTGCCCCCACAAAATCATTGTAAAAAAAATAATACAGAAAAAATTGTAAAAAATAATAAAAAAATTAGATAATAAAAATTTAAAAAATTTGACACCCACGCCATTGCTCTACTGACACCATCCACTAGCCACCCAAAAGCATTTTGAATAAAAAATGATAAAAATAATAAAACATGAATTTGTAAAAAAAAATAATAAAATTGTAAAAAAAAAAAAAAATAATACTAATAAAAATGAAGAACTACTGACACCACCTACTGACACCATCCTACACATACTACCCACTGCCATACACTCCGCACTTCTCTCCCTGTACATACTACCCACTGTCGTACACTCCACACTCTACATTCCCTATTTAACATTACCTCATTCTGTACAATATAAGTCATCTCAGGCACTATTTAACCACACCCCTTTAAGCCATGCCCAATTTTTAGCGCAATTTAAAACACACCCCTCCTCTCTCATCCCTTCCTCTCTGTCTCACTCCTCCTCCTCTCTCTCTCGCTCTCACACACCCCTCCTCTTTTTCACCCTCTCCCTCTTTCACTTCCCCCACATGGCAGCCATCTTTAAACCTGAAAGTGCCCAGTGGCTTCTACGGAAGGAAGCCAGAAACATTCATGCAGTCTTTGCTGCAGTAAATATTTAAATGCCCCTTCTATGCAGCTGAGCTGCAATATGTAGGTAGGGTGTTGTGTGGGTGTGCTTGAGTGTAGGCGGGGGCACAGGGGGACCCATTATCTCTAACTGCCCGGGGGCCCTATAAGTTGTCAGTCCGCCCCTGTTCTGAATCCTCCTGATTTGAATAGTATTGCAACTGTACTTTTCTCTTTATTTTGTAAAAGGTCTGTGCAAACTGTTGTAGCTATATAAATCCTATATACTAACAATTTCTGAACTTCTGAAACTGTTTGTCGCTTTGGTATGTTGGCCCTCTAGCTTTGATACTTGGTTATATGTTCTGGGTCAGTGACCCAGAGGTATTGAAGGTTGAGGATCAACATGGTAGCCAGGCAATTGGAAGGAGAAGTTAGCAATGGCAACTTCCATGCTTTTCTAGGGACATACAGTTGCAAGAAAAAGTATGTGAACCCCTTGGGATTACGTGGAGTTTTGCATGAATTGGGCATAAAATGTGCTCTGAACGTCATCTAAGTCACAACAATAGAAGAACACAGTCTGCTGAACATAATGCTACACAAACATTAGATGTTGCCATGGTTTAATTGCACATAACATGTAAACATTCACAGTGCAAGGGGGAAAAAGTATGTGAGGCCCTAGCTTAATGACTTCTCCCAGAGCTAATTGGAGCCAGGAGTGAGCCAACCTTGACTCCAATCAGTGTGATGATATTGGATGTGTTGCTGACAGCTGTCCTGCCCTTAAAAAACACACACACACTCTTTTGGGTTTACTGGTTTCAAGAAGCACTGTCTAATGTGAACCATGTCCCAGAAAAGAGCTCTCAGAAGACCTACGATCAAGAATTGTTGACTTGCATGAAGCTGGAAAGGGTTACAAAAGTATCTCCAAAAGCCTTGATGTTCATGTGTCCACGGTAAGACAGGCTGTCTACAAATGGAGAAAGTTTAGCACTGTTGCTACTCTCCCTAGGCGTGGTCGTCCTGTAAAAATGACTGCAAGAGCACAGCGCAGAATGCTGCATGAGGTAAAGAAGAATCCCAGAGTGTCAGCTAAAGACCTACAGAAATCTCTGGCACATGCTAACATTTTTGTTGACACATCTACAATAAGGAAAACATTAAACAAGAATGGAGTACATGGGAGGACACCACGGAGGAAGCCATTGCTGTCCAAAAAGAATATTGCAGCACGTTTGAAGTTTGCAAAAGAGCACCTGGATGTTCCACAGCACTACTGGCAAAATATAATGTGGACAGATGAAACCAAGATTGAGTTGTTTGGCAAGAACACACACTTTGTGTGGAGAAAAAAAGGCACCGCACACCAACATCAAAACCTCATCCCCACTGTAAAACATGGCGGAGGGAGCATCATGGTTTGGGGCTGCTTTGCTGGACGGATTGTTGTCATTGATGGGAAAATGAATTCCAGAGTTTATCAAGATATTTTGCAGGAAAACGTACGACCATCTGTCCACCAACTGAAGCTCCGCAGAGGATGGGTGATGCAACAGGACATCATGGTTTGGGGCTGCTTTGCTGCCTCAAGGCCTGGACGGATTGTTGTCATTGATGGGAAAATTAATTCCAGAGTTTATCAAGACATTTTGCAGGAAAACGTACGACCATCTGTCCGCCAACTGAAGCTCCG
Source organism: Staurois parvus (assembly GCF_062004578.1). NCBI lineage: Eukaryota > Metazoa > Chordata > Amphibia > Anura > Ranidae > Staurois > Staurois parvus. Next base: position 892,545 of record NW_028318338.1, on the reverse strand, counting down.
CAGAGGATGGGTGATGCAACAGGACAATGACCCAAAGCATACAAGTAATTCAACAAAACAATGGCTGCAACAGCACAGAATACGCCTTCTGGAGTGGCCCAGTCAGAGTCCTGATCTCAGCCCGATTGAAATGCTGTGGCATGACCTTAAGAGAGCGATTCACACCAGACATCCCAAGAATATTGCTACACTGAAACAGTTTTGTGAAGAGGAGTGGTCCAAAATTACTCCAGATCGTTGTGCAGGTCTGATCTGCAACTACAGGAAACGTTTGCTTGAGGTTATTGCTGCCAATGGAGGGTCATCCAGTTATTAAGTCCAAAGGTTCACATACCTTTTCCTCCCTGCACTGTGAATGTTTACATGTTATGTGCAATTAAACCATGGCAACATCTAATGTTTGTGTAGTATTATGTTCAGCAGACTGTGTTCTTCTATTTTTGTGACTTAGATGACGTTCAGAGCACATTTTATGCCCAATTCATGCAAAACTGCACGTAATCCCAAGGGGTTCACATACTTTTTCTTGCAACTGTATGTCTTTTAAGTGCTGCTTACCAAAAAAGAATTGTGGAAAAAACCTTAAGATGGGATCCATGGACCCTAAATTGTGGTAAAATGGTGATTTGATATGTTTCATGAGTGTGGATGGTGAGATATTTGTTTAAATGGAAGTTATGGCTCCCCCTTACAGCATGTTGCCATGAGGGAGAAACATGTCAAGCATGGGAAAAACCTTGCACTATGACTGGGCATCCCAATGCAGTGGGTGGCATGGAGGTTATTTAGGGCTTGAAAGTTGGGTATTAGGTTAGGGAATGCCGTATGGGCATACAGTATAAGGCTGGGGTACAGTGGAATGCCAAAGAGTGACAGTTTGTGTATTCGGGGGTACCTCTGAATGTAGGCTGTGAAAGCAGTTAAATGTTGGGCTGTCAGGCTCTAGATTCCAGAGAAAGCAGGCACTAGGAATCCTTCTGTTTGTGCCAGATTTCCCTCACACCTGACTGTCATAGCTAAATATATGAGCAATGGTAGGATTGTCCCTTTTGAGTATAGCATAGAGCACCGTAAGTCTGTCATCCCTTGTTAAAACAAAATAAAAATCTGTCATTGCTTATGTGCTCCACAGTCAAACTGTAAAAGGCAGTAGAGTAGAAGCATCTGTCATTAGTTAAAGAAGCCCGTCTGTGAGTTTCACAGTTAACGTTAGCACTGTTACACATCAAACCTACAATACAGAGAGATTTACCCTCCGTTGGCAGGGGCTGAATCTAGTGCCTACCCAAGAGGGTTTTGTATTACATACATTTATACATAATATATCTATAAATACAGTGCATGTTCATGGCATGCTTATTCCAGGGCACCTCTAAGTGCACTTCTTGAAACAGCTGTTAAGCACAGAAGACCTAATTCTATTAGTAATGGGCACAGCAAATCCTATTTGCATTAATGGTACTGATGCAAAAACTGAGATATTTTGTCTGGAGCATGCAAAACATCATTCCATTTAAATCCTCTAATACCTGACAGACAATTTTCTCTTAGTGAAATGGAGGAACCATGACATTACCATCTGTTGTAATGAACAGGTTCTAATGATGAATGGGACTCCACATATGTACCACTTTCCTCCTGCTCCTCCTTGAGGCAGTGTAGATAATTCCATCCTTGACCTGTCACGTGGCACCCTAGCACATGTTTTCAGAAGCCCATTTGGACATTATCTACTTCAAAATGTCCAGCAAGTGTGTTCCAGTTCCTCATTTGGACCTTGTCTTTTCTAGTTGAACACATAAAAGCCCAAAAAAATGTTCAACCAAGCTGTCATTGGTATTGCCACTAGTAGTTGACATCAGATTGAATTTATTGCAATATAAAAATGCAGAAACCCTTTGTACTGCTGTATCCTATGACATGCTATGGAAAACACTGAGCTAACCGATCCTTTAACATAGCCTCCAACTGTCCTTTTCAAGGGTTTGTCCTGAATTTGGAACCAAATCTCTGTCTCTCTTTCCCCTGAAATTGCTCCTCTTTTTTGCCAGATGCATACAAACATACCGTTTATCAAAAATAATTTATTGCAATCAACCTTTCATCCAACCTGTAGCCTCCCTGGAGGTATTCCCGAGTGTAGCTCGGGGTAAAGTTTCAGTACCACAAGCGGTAACCCCGAGCTACACTCGGGCTTACCATGCGGCGCTGCTCCGCGACCCCTCGATCACTTACCTTGTCCTGTGCTCCCACGATGTCCCTCCTGCAGTGTCCCCTGCAATGTAATCCGGCCGATGCCGGCATCTGTCATCTGGGTTCTGCCCCTGCGAGCGTCGGGACGTACGGGGGACGGAACGGCAGGAAATTTGAAAATGACAAAAAGTGACATTCACTAAAATCACTAAAATCACATAGTAAAACATTACTATATCAAACCATTTCACATACATTTTGTCCCGAGTGCTTTGTCCTGTGCCCTGCCTACATTTTTACTGTTCTTTCTGCCTGGAAACTGAGAAACGTCCATGGCGTCCAAAAAGCGTCCCTTTAGGTCAAAAGCGGTTTTAGACCAGCTAGAGAACGGCGATAGTAAATCAGAACCACTTCCAGAATTGAGTGATAATGATTTGTGGGGAAATTCGTCATCAGACACTGAAAACGATTTTGCGACTTTGCTCAGTGATGTGGGAACTTGGCTCTATTTTTCAAATTTCAGTGTTTTTGGTTTGATTATATTATTGAATTAAATTTATTATTATTATATTATTATTTTTTATGATTATTTATTAAATTATAATTTATGATTTCGTGTTTCAAGTTTTATCATACCCGGGATGTTTACTAGACTCTTGTTTGGACAGATTTCAGTGAGTTATCCCTAAAAATTACAGGCCTACAATAAAAAAAAAATACATATTTCCATGCAAAAAAATGTACCGCTTTGAGCACAGAAATATGGACATAATCAGACCGCTAGGGAGGTTAATTTATTACATTTATTTTCAAAGGTCTTTGCAAAGAATAGATAGTGGTAAAAAAACACATCAGTTAAAACAATCAATTGTTTTCCTTATTAATTCTGCATAGTCCAAGTAACTGGGGGTATGGTGTGTGACTGGTGCCTTATTAAATAGCTGTAAAAACAGTCCCTTTCCCATCTTAGAAAGTTAAAAGGTATGATTTAATTAAAGAGATATCAGTAATTATTATAGCCATGTGGGGCAATATTTTGTTATTTATAGCATGGAATACCTGAAAGTTTTAAGCAATATGCTTCATTAAGCAAAGTCTAACATCATAGAGCTGCAGGCGAAATAATTTATTTTAGGACTGGACAGAATGGGGTAAGGGTTAACACCTCCTCAGAGTTTTATTGGTCATAAAATAGCAAATGCTAGCACCCCATAATGAGCCTCAGTTGAGTGAAAAAAAGTGTTCTTCCACTTTTTCTTTTGAACCCATTTTGTTAAACCCTAAATAATGAATTAGTGGATTGTTGCAGCTTTGGATGCTAGCCTGTACAAAGCAATGACAGACTGACAGAAACTGCACCTGTACGCCGATCTTTGTACATATCCACGTTTAAGGCTGTTACCTGCAGTTAGGGACAGATGTCTGTCACTGGATAATTCTGTATGCATCCAGGATTGGACATCTGTCCCTAACTGCAGGTAACCACTTGAATGCATGTGAAGATCAGCAGTCAGGTCCGGTTCAGTCAGCCTGTCATTGTTTTGTACAGGCTGAGTGGCCACAGTGGTCTGCAACCACCTGTCAGCCCAGCTACAAGGATCCGCTGATTCTCACCGCTGTCTGTGTATTTTCGTCTGGGGAAAGGCAGCTTTAGTGTCACCTATAACATTTATTTAGCAAATGGGCTACCAGGTATGTTAGAAGTTCTTTTCACTTACTCCTCAAAAGACCAAAGCACACAAAATCATTAGATATTCATTTGTATTTTGGCCAAAATATGGAAGCTCACCACTCGCACCAAGAGTCTTCATATCAGGTAAGTCCTACACTTGGGCCTACATCACAACTGAGCGATTCCAGTGCATGCAGATTGCTTTAAGGCAACCCATTTTTTTCAAAGGGCATCCATTGCCCCCAAAAACACACCGACAATCGTACCTGCACCATTTTTGCAGATGCAGTGAACCGTATCACAGTGTGTCCTGTGGCGTGTTTTGGTGGTGCATTTTGTTAGTGTATTGGGGTGCCGTTCAAAATAATTGTCACGGACATGCACCACAACATGGTACATTCATTGCAGTAGCATGCATTAAACCATGTGTGTTATCACAATGCATGGGTGTGAAGATGGCCTATAAAAAGTCTGATTAAATATAAAATCATAAATTGCCGTCTTCATAAACCTGGGGAGGTTATGGGATGAGTGGTGGCTTCACTGATGGGGGTCACATAATTTTTTTTTCCTGGAGAACATATCTACGTTCCTTAATTCTGTGTTTTTAGGTTTAGGAACCCTTGCTTTAGCTTTTGTCCCAAATGTGCAATAAAATCCATAGCCATGATAAATAACCAGCCACACATGCTATAGTGTACAATATGGCCGCCCACTAATAAATTGGCATCTTTCAGTAAGACGTGAATGGGATCTTGTGATGACAGAAAGCTCAGGCAGAATCGAGGCACATTTTCCTTCATTTCCTTCCTCTGACCTGCTAACGTTCACACACCAAATTAATAATGTAATTAAAGGAAACTAAAACAGTCCAGGAATCTTGTGTTATTGAAAATCCTTGGAATGATTATTTGTACAAGTGGTCGCACTGAAAGCTGTTTCATAACGAACGGGTCCTGCAATACGTCTGCTCGGCGTGTTGGTAACTATCTTAAAGTAAACTCCTGCTATCCATTTTAAGTCAAATATGGGATTACATTTAATCAATATTTAATGGTTGGTTTAAGGAATTCTTCACCTGCACAGACTTCACATGGCCAGGTTTTAGAAGTAATTGAAGTATTTGCTTTTCCCATAGCAACCCAATTATGGTTGTTCTTTTGCATAGCGCATATTAGAAAAAAATGAAGTAGATTGTTGCTGTTGGCAGCTGGCTGCTCATGGCCTCTGTGGACCAGGAATCTCAATCATAAGTTTCTGAGGAAAGAATAAGCTCCGTCTCTGATGCCTTTTAGCAACTAGAAATGAAAATGAGAAGCTTAATTTTACCAAAAATCTGGAGATTTTGACCAAATTCTTACGAGTTTATGGGAAGGAGAAATTGGGGGTTTTTTTGGTAGTTTTTAAAGCTGTACTCTAGACAGACATAATTTAACACAGCTCTGCAATCATCAATATATCATTAAAGTAAAGATAGGCAAAACTTTTTTTTAAGTTTAGATAGAGTAGGGAGGGTTACAGTAACAATTGCAATTATATTTAGTTTATAACAAATAGTGAGAATATAAGGATTGGGATACATGATGCACAAATTTATTAGGGACATTTATAATAACGCATGGCTAATAATATGTATCATATTTGATTTGTAAGGTCCAATACATCTACATAATCCATAAGATAATAGCTCAACATACAAATTTGGACTAATACCATCTATTTTTTCTGACATGCATTGTTGATAGACACATGTTAGTTAAAATTGCAATTTAGATTTTACACATACACATAATGGATTTGAAACAGGGGAAGATGATGATATGAAGGCAGCAATTAGTTTATGAGGTCATTCTCATTCATATTATCAATAGCTTCATACATATATAGTAGTTTTTGGGTATTTTTACAATCCATTTTTATTTATGATATTTTTATTTTATATTTTATGATACATGTCAATTTATGTTGATTTGTTAGGTTTAATACATCTACAATATCCATAGGATAATAGTCAAGTATATTTGGAAAAAATATCTATTTCTTCTGACATTGTTGATAGCCGCATGTTAGTTAAAATTGCATTTAAGATTTAACACACACACATAATAGATTTGCAACAGGGGTAGTTTATGATATGAAGGTAGCAATTAGTTAATGGGGTTACTCTTATTATCAATAGCTGTATATATATTTAGTTATTTTGGGTATTTTTATAATATATTTTCATTAATTTTTATTCTTATTTTATGTTACAATAAAGTTTCTGCATATGTATAATTTTATATAGCAATGAATGGTATGTACTAACATCATTCATGGATCATTTACAATGGATTTGTAATTGTAATTATGTTTATTTGTATTTTCATATGTATTTTATAATGTTAATATAGACCATCTCGAGAGTACATGCTAGATGCACCAGTAGGCTAGCCGTAGGATACTGGGACATACACTGTATTTGATATAAAACACACTCTGACAAATTACATGTAATTGCTACAAAAGAGTTATATTGTCATTAATAGCTCTCAGGAGAGATAAACACAGTTATGACTCCAAAAAGATGGAGGAACCAGTTAGAACTACAAGAAAATGGCGCCGTAACACTATATAAGGAGTTGGGTATTGTGATTGTCATACTACATCCCCCGGATGAAGCCACGAATCCCTGTGGAGATACGCGGTGGGGAGGGGCAGTGACATCACCACGCATCCTTACACGGCGAGCACTGGCAGTGTATGCGAGCACACCCGAGAGGCTGGTCTTCACCGCTTTAAGCGGCTATTATACAAAGTGCAGATTGTTTTTAATCAACGAGAATGCATATTGAGCGCATATTAAAGTGTTTTTTTTTTTATCAAGGATAAAGCACTATGCACTTTTCTCTATTTACATGATCAGTATGAGGAATGCTTAAAGGGCTGGATCAAGGAAAGATCTGAGGAGGGAGAGATCCATATGACCATTCAGGCTCACATAGTGGCCCTCTATCTGCAACCTTCACCTGCATCACCTCAGGCTGATTGGAAGGAGAGCACACAGATATTTCATCCCTGCTGAACTCTGCACCAAGTTTATTTTGCGTTTTTGCACAAAATTCATTGATATTTTTACCTTTTATTTATTTTTAAATTTTTATTTTTGATATTTATTTATTAATTGGATTATGTATTTAATCATCGAAGGACACAAATTTGAATAATTTTGCACAGACTTTTATTTTTTGTTGTTTTTTTTTATCACCAATTTTGATATATATTTTTTCATTTATTCATTATTATCAACACATGTTTGGGTATCAATTGGCATTACAATCATGTATGGTTACACATAAGAGATCATGCAGCTATTAGAGATTTAATGCAAATACAGTTTTTATACTATATACAGGTAATAGGTCTTGATAGAGCGTGGCATCTATATTTTCTTTATTTGTATGCAGTGATAACTCACATTTATGAGGGTGAGCAAGATAGCCTGCGATCTTATTGATAGAAGCCATTTATTATACACCTTATTGGCTCACAAGTAAAAACTTTTTATATATAGGGTTACAGTAACACCCCTGTCAGTTTTATTTTTCATTTCACTTCTTGCCCCATAGTCAAAACAGGAAATGAGAGGCAATTTGTGCTGGAAGGGGTCATTGGGAGGGATTTGTGCTTGGAGGTAGGATGGGCCCGGAGGATTTGTGCTGGGGTGAGAGGATTTGTCTTGAGAGGAGGGATTCAGGCACCAAGGGGCCACATATTTGCGTATCCAATGTAAACAAAGGATGTGCCAAGAGCGTGCTCCCTGTGCCCAGTACATTCATGCACCTCATGGAAAAGTCCCTACTTGCGGTCAGGAGCTTTCTGATCACGTGATCACCTTGACAGCCAATCACGGCTGTCACATGACCCTAAACCCCGCCCCACCTCCCGGCACTACAAACCCTTAAAGAGCTGGGAGGCACCGGCACCAAGGAGTTAAGGGTAAAAATTGGTTGAAATGCCAATACCCAATAACACAACAAAGGAGATTTACTAACAATGGTGCATATAGAATCTGGTCCAGTTTTGCATAGTAACCAATCAGCTTTCAGGTTTTATTCTCAAAGCTTAATTGAACAAGCTGAAGTTAGAAGCTGATTGGTTATTATAAACAGCTGCACCAGATTCGGTGTGCACCAGTTTTAGTAAATCACCCCCAATGTGTAATATGTTTTCAACACCTTCTGATGTCAGAGTTCTAATAAATCATACATTTTATGTACATTATTATTATTATTATACAGTATTTATAAAGCGTCAATAGTTCGCTCAGCACTGTACATTACATGTACATGGCCAGATTATTTCTATGCTTTCCCAACAATCCAGTGATTAGAATACTAATCCTGAATAGTCATTACATTGCTGTTGTTACTGCTTCATTGATGGTCAACACGTTAGAAACACATAATCTGTCCTATTAAAGCAGATTTTTGTCCAAAAATAATAACAACAAAAAATAATATAGCACACAGCTCTTGGAGCATGGCAGGAATATGTTTCTCTATCTACACAAATCTTTTGTATAAAAAGATTTTTCTTTTTTTTGGCTGTGGAAAACTTAGTAGTGTCTGATTGGTTTTTCAAAGCCCTATTTACCCCAAGGCATAGATGAAATCTACACATTCTCCCACATATAATATAAACTAACAATAGGTGACTGAGCAGCTTCTAGGCCTGCAGTGTATATCCTTCTGTTCCGAGAGGAGATTAGTAGAAGGAAGAGAGAACATGAACGAGGGGAGGAAACAGGAGCTGAACTTTGAATGGGCTGTGTGAGCCCTGAAGGTCTCCCTGATACTATCAGCAGAACTAACAAAATCTTTTCCTTTTGTACTTCTGTGACTAGTACAGACCTGCAAATAATTGGCTTGTGCCTGTCAATCACTGCTGGACAGTTCTTTTTCTCACCAGCTCATCCTACTACCTGTCTTCAGAAATAGAAATATACATCTTCATTACACTGTCTGGAACAATTTATGTACCTAACAGCAGTCCTGCACGTCACACACTGCCATTGATGCTTGAAGGCCTGATTTAGTCAAGGTTTCAAAGCAAATCTGACAGCCATTGTGTTTAAAAATGCCAGCTATTACCATTATTATTATTATTATTATTATTATACAGGATTTATATAGCGCCAACAGTTTGCTCAGCACTTTAGAATATAACGGGAGACAATACAGCAACAATACAGTTCAATACAAGAGGGTTAGGAGGGCCTGATCCTGGGAGCATACAATCCATTATGACATTATTGCAGTAAGAGAGTTTTTGTACAGTGTTAACCATTGATTTATGCAGAAACTTTGAAAATTATTGGGTAACATAAGTTATTAATGAGCTTTTGGGATAACTTAGATACTTAGACTTTATATTTTTGGGGTTGATTTACTAAAACTGGAGTGTAAAAAATCAGGTGAAGCTCTGCATAGAAACCAATCAGCTTTCAGTTTTTTTTTTTTTGTCAAAGCTTAATTGAACAACCTGAAGTTAGAAGCTGATTGGCTACCACGCAGAGCTGCACCAGGTTTTGCACTCTGCAGTTTTAGTAAATCAACCCCACCATCATTTCTTTAGTTGTATGGACCTGTTACACTACCCCCTTATGGGTCGCTAAAGATTTGGGTCCCACTATAGTCCTGCACAACCAGACAAACATGCATTTTTCCAATCAGACTTGTAACAGATGACAGAAACCATACCTTGAGCTTTGTTTTCATTTTTTATTAGGGTTTAGAACTTCGAAATGGTAAGGAGTACATGGGATGCCCAAGGGAATGGCAACTAAGGACAAATTTCCTGAAACTATATTACAAGTCCTGTGCACAAAAATCCTCTTCGGGAGAGCTAGCCAGCATCTCCCAGTGTATCTCTCCAACCCCACATGCTCCTTAATCCGACTGTATGGAAAAAAAACCCTGGACAGGGGATCCAGTAGTTACTACTAGAAGGGCAATAGTCCCAGCTATAGAGAAAGTTAGGGTTCCCACCCAAATGCTCTCTCCTCTCTCTGGCCCAGGGGGTGTAGGTGTACTCATTGAGTCATTCTCCTGTGCCGCTGTTGGGTTGGTGGCTGCTACCAGGCCAGCTAGGCCACTTCTTAACTGCTGCCAGGTGGTCCTCTCTCAGGGGGCCAGTGAAGTCTACAGCTTTCCTCCTCTCCAGCATCACTCCTGGAGGTGAGCCCCTTTCAGCCTGGGCTCCCTCCCAGGCTCCTGCACTTCAACCTCTCCCATCCATCTCTTCCCTCCTTCTCCTGCTTCTGTGTAGTCTCTCTTACCCTTAAGGGTTATCCTGGCCCCTTTCCAAGCCTGCTATTGGGGATTGGCCAGGGTCCCTCAAGAGTACAGGCCAGCCAATCCTCAGATCCAAGCCTTCCTCCAGAGCTCTAGAGCAGGAGGAAATTCCAGAGGGGCTGTGGCCTGCAGAGCCTCTCAGCCTTGACCCAAATTTAACCTCCTGACTATCACACCCAGGCTGCTACTCAGCCCTCCTCTGACAATCAGGATCTAGCTCCCCCTAGCTAACTAGGAGGGTGCTACAGACTTGAGAGCGAGGGTTTTACACACAATCCAGTGGCTGCAGCCACTGGTATTGTGTGTAAAAACTGACAAGCAGACTCCTGCCTGTCAGATGGAAGCTGCCACCCGGTTGCTTCCCCACACCCCCAGTAATGGCACCCCACCCCCCCCCCCACACCCATGCCATGCCTATCTGCAGGCCCAGGACTGGCATAGCGGGTGCTGCCAGGTAGAGAAGACGTGTGTCCGCTCTCCTATCCTGCTTGTTGGTGCACGTTCCGGGTCTCCGTAATACTTTCCTTGGCTAGCATAGCCAGAATGTATTGCGATGGGATCTTCATTGCATTACATTCAGTGGAGCACAGGGGAGACATCCAGGGTCTTTTAGACCCCGCATGTCTCATTAAAGGGAACCTGTCACCAAAAAAATCATCACATAGGGGCTTTATGTCCCCTATGTGATGAAAAAAAAGTTAAGCAAAAAAACAATTGTTTTCTGATTGCAAAAAATTATTTACACGCATGCACATAAAATTCCCCCCAGAAAAAAATGTTGAGGCCCCCCCCACCCCCACATATACACACGTACAAACATAAATGCACACATCGGGGCGTCCACCCATGAAAATATTGATTGCAATAAACATGTTACATATTCAGTGAGAGAAGTAATTCCAGCACAAGATCTCCTTGGGGGGGCTTTGAAGCATCACCTATAGAAAATATAGGATATTGACAATTTCCACCATTTCACGGGCGCACACAAATTTAGGGTTTAACATGTTGGGTATCCCTTTACTCGGTATAACCTTGTCTTTTATATTTTACCAAAATTTTGGGCAATTTATTGCGTTTGTTTGCCCTAAAATTCACTTAAATGTGTTGTGTACTGAAATATTGCATTTCTTAGACCTTTCTGGTAATATCATGTGACGTAAAAAATTGGAACTACCAATATTTTTTTCTGTAGGGTGTCTGCTTTCAGAAAATAAATCATGTTTGGGAGTTTTGTATAATCTTCAGGCCTAAAATGATTTTTTAAATATGTGTGCAAAAAACACAAATACCGGCTCTTGATGCTTGGTCTTGGTATCTTTTCATTTTAAAAGTATAAAATGGCTGACTGGTTAATTCTAGGGATAGAGTAACTGTATTTGGCAATTCATGAGAAAAGAGTGAATATCCAGGTCAGTGACTGTATCTCACCTAATAAATATTAATAACCACCTCACCATATTCTGCCCAGTTAACATATATGGTTGGTCCCAAAGCCCTACTCCATAGAAACCATGATTGCTATGTACTGTTGGTAATGGCAAACAAGACTTAAGCAATAGTTTGCAGGGTGATATTAAAGGGTATGAACTATGTACTGTGTCTTAGCTGTAAACCAGTCATTCTAGGTGCATAGTTGGCCCAGGGGTATAAAGAAATGGTTTGCATGCCTCTACCCACTATCTCAGAATGAGAAATAAACACTTTGTTTTTTTAATTGTGATAAAATCATTTAAATGCCTTCTGTTTTACAAGGCTCTACTGTGCTTCACACTAATTTAGTGAAAAGATTGTTTTTGCATTAATCCATTCTCACCTAAATATGGTTGATTATAATTTCTGTATGGCACCATAAAATTTAAGTTCTTATGTTTTAACTACTTGCCGCCCTGCCATAGTACATTTATTGAGGCAGGGTGGCACATGCAGGCTAAGTCACGTGTATATATATATATATATATATATAATTGGACTTGCATCTGTTTAGGAGAACGCAGCGTGCCCCTCCTGTGCCCGCTCATACAGCAGATCATGGTTAATGGTAACCGAGTATCGTGTGTGTAGCGCTACCCCCCGCAGGGGCCACTGGTTGTATTGGGTCCTCTGTTCTTACCTTGACCTCTACAAAGACCTCTGTACCTCTGACACCTCCGGTAGATACATCACTAGACACAGATTGAAAACTTTTGGCTAGTGCCTCGGGGTCACCCTGAAATGAGACTCGAGTCCTTGGAGTATGAGAACAAGATATATTGAGAATATGAGTAATTAAAAATGTGGAACACGTGTTGACATACTGTTTCAAATATCAACCAATGTAGTAGGAGTGCCTCATTAGGTTCTGGTAAGGCTGCATAAACTAACGTTCCCCACTGGAAATGAGCAACATAGGGCGATGGTGAATTTGGTATCAATGCACTGTTTACTCACTTCCGGCCCAGCCTCCGGGAGGGCGTCATATAATGTCCTTCCTGCATCGTGCCCGCAGGGTTGCTCTGTGGCGAGATCTGTCACTGGCTGTGTGCCTCGGACACGACTGATGACAGATCTGTGTACCGGCCCCATTCCCAGTACCATGTGACCAATCACAGCAGGTCACATGACAGTTGTATACAATGGATGGCTTCCTTTCATGACATCCATTGTATACAAGTGTGTCTAGCTGTGAATGGTCACAGTGATCACATGCACAGGCTGGGCCAATCACAGCCCATCTATGTTATGTGATCAGCCCTGGCCAATCACAGCTAATCACAACGAAAAAACCTGAATGAATCGATTGCATTCAGTTAATTGCTTGCTTATAGCAAAGAATTTCTTTGCTATAAGCAATCAAATTGTGTAAAAAAAAAAAAAAAATACTGATCACTTCCTCAAGGTAGTACAGTGTTACTATGGTAACATTATACTACTTTGGTCATAGTGTGATATGAAAACAAAATCTTAAAAAAAGAGAAAAAAATTAAATAAAAAAAATAATACAAATATTAAAAAAGTTTGAAAAAAATTATCAATTTTTTTTTTCGTACTGTCACCAGTCAGTGTCCCTGATCACCGCCACGCCAGTTATATGATGATGCTGTACTGCACTGGTGACAGTATGTAAAAAAAAATTGTGAAAATAATTTTTTTTTTAAATTTTGGCAAACAAAATTACAACTTCAAAAAAGTCGCCATGCCTCTTATGAAATACGTCGGACTGTCTACTTTGCAAAAAGGGGTCATTTGGGGGATATCTGTAGTTCTGACATTTTTAGACCTCAAGAAATTAGATTGGCCATCAGTACTTCAGTACTTCAGGATTGATCAATTTTCAGATATATCCCATAGTTTGTGAACTCTATAACCTTCCTACAGACTAAATAATAAACACTGATTTGGGTTATTTACACCAAAGAAATGTAGCAGAATACATCTTGGTCTAAATTTATGAAGAACAAATATTTATTTGCAAACTTTTATAACAGAAAAAAAGACGTGTTTTTTTTTCAAACTTTTTATTCTTTTTTTTTGTTAATTTAGCAAAAAATAAAAACCCCAGTGGTGATTAAATACCACGAAAAGAAAGTTCTAGTTGTGTGGACAAAATGATAAAAATTTAGTTTGGGTACAATGTTGTATGACCACACAATTGTCATTCAAAGTGTGAGAGCGCTGAAACCTGAACATTGGCCTGGGCAGGAAGGGGGTAAAAGTGCTCGGTATTGAAGTGGTTAATTGTGTTGCAAATGAGGTTTAATGTTGATAAATGTAAGGTTATGCACTTGGGGGCTAAGAATATGCATGCATCATACATACTAGGGGGGGGGGGGTACAACTGGGGGAATCAATGGTGGAGAGGAATCTGGGAGTTCTGGTAGATCATAAGCTTAATAATGCGTGCAATGCCAGGCTGGGGTGGCACAGTGGCTTAGTGGTTGGCACGTTTGCTTTGCAGTAAATGCGTCATGGGGAGGTATAGACTCCAGAGAAAGAGATATCATATTACCCCTGTACAAATCATTAGTAACACCTCATCTGGAATATGCAGTTCAGTTTTGGGCACCAATTCACAAAAAGAACATTGGGGAACTGGAGAAAGTACAGAGAAGGGCAACCAAAGCATGGAGGAGATCAGCTATGAGGAAAGATTAGAGGAACTGAATTTATTCTCTCTTGAGAAGAGGGGATTAAGGGGGGATATGATCAACATGTATAAATACAGTGCCTTGAAAAAGTATTTATACCCCTTGAAATTTTCCACATTTTGTCATGTTACAACCAAAAACAAATGTATCTTATTGGGATTTTATGTGATAGACCAACACAAAGTGGCACATAATCTGAAAAAAATGGCGTGCATTTGTATTCAGCCCCCTGAGTCAATACTTTGTAGAACCACCTTTTGCTGCAATTACAACTGTAAGTCTTTTTGGGGATGTCTTTACCAGCTTCACACATCTAGAGAGTGCAATTTGTGCCCATTCTTCTTTGCAAAATAGCTCAAGCTCTGTCAGATTGGATGGAGAGTGTCTGTGGACAGCAATTTTCAAGTCTTGCCACAGTTTCTCCATTGGATTTAGGTCTGGACATTGACTGGGCCATTCCAACACATCAACATGTTTTGATCTAAACCCTTCCATTGAAGCTCTGGCTGTATGTTTAGGGTTGTTGTCCTGCTGGAAGGTGAACCTCTGTCCCAGTCTCAAGTCTTTTGCAGACTCTAACAGGTTTTCTTCTAAGATTGCCCTGTATTTGGCTACATCCGTCTTCCCATCAATTCTGACCAGCTTCCCTGTCCCTGCAGAAGAAAAGCTTCTCCACAACATGATGCTTCACGGTGGGGATGGTTTGTTCAGGGTGCAGTGTTAGTTTTCCACCACACAGCATTTAGCTTTTAGGCCAAAAAATTCAACTTTGGTCTCATCTGACCAGAGCACCTTCTTCCACATGTTTGCTGTGTCCCCCACATGGCTTCTCGCAAACTGCAAACGGGACTTCTTATGGCTTTCTTTCAACAATGGCTTTCTTCTTGCCACTCTTCCATAAAGGCCACATTTGTGGAGTGCACGATTGATAGTTGTCCTGTGGACAGATTCTCCAACCTGAGTTACGGATCTGTGCAACTCCTCCAGAGTTACCATGGCTGCCTCTCTGATGAATGCTCTCCTTGCCCAGCCTGTCAGTTTAGGTGGACGGCCATGTCTTGGTAGGTTTGCAGTTGTGCCATACTGTTTCCGTTTTCAGATGATGGATTGAACAGTGCTCCGTGAGATGTTCAAAGTTTGGGATATTTTTTTATAACCTAACCCTGCTTTAAACTTCTCCACAACTTTATCCCTGACCTGTCTAGTGTGTTACTTGGCCTTCGTGATGCTCTTTGTTCACTAATGCTCTCTAAAAACCTCTGAGGGCTTCACAGAACAGCTGTGTTTATACTGAGAGCAAATTACACACACGTGGACTCTATTTACTAATTAAGTGACTTCTGAAGGCAATTGGTTCCACTAGATTTTAGTTAGGGGTATCAGAGTAAAGGAGTCTGAATACAAATGCACTCCACACTTTTCAAATATTTATTTGAAAACCATTTATCATTTTCCTTCTACTTCATAATTATGTGCCGATTTGTGTTGGTCTATCACATAAAATCCCAATAAAATACATTACGTTTTTGGTTGTAACATGACAAAATGTGGAACATTTCAAGGGGTATGAATACTTTTTCAAGGCACTGTATATAGGTGGTCCATAAAGTGAACTCTGTGTAGAATTATTCACCTTCAGGTCATCACAGAGGACAAGGGGGCACTCTTTATGTCTGGAAGAAAAGAGATTTAATCTCCAAATCAGGAAAGGCTTCTTCACAGTAAGAGTTGTGAAAATGTGGAATAGATACCCTCAAGAGCTGGTTCTGGCCAGTTCAGTAGATTGCTTTAAAAAAAGACCTGGATTCTTTCCCAAATCCACATAATATAACTGGATACTGATATGTATAGGTAAAGGTGATCCAGGGAATATCCAATTGCCCCTTGGGCAGGTGTCTCCAAAGGGCCAAGTTCACTGTTTTGTGTTTGGGGGGCTGGAATTTGGCCATTGGGAGTAGAAAATGTTCTGGTATTAATATTCCAGGTTTGGTGTCAGTGGGGGGTATAGTGTCCCATCATTGGTGTCAGTGGGAGAAATAGTGCCCCATCATTGGTGTCAGTGGGGGGAATAGTGCCCAAGGGCCAGATAAAGGCAAGCAAAGGGCCTGATCTGGCCCCCGGGCCACAGTTTGGAGACCAATGCTCTTAGAAGGAAGGACTTTTTTCTCCTGCTGGAACAAATTGGATCATGCTTTGCTGGGGGGGGGTTTGCCTTCCTCTATGTACTGTAGGTATAGGATTGTGTATATAGAATGGTATGCATTTTTTTTATTTTTATTGGTTGAACTAGATGGATTTTTTTTCAACTGTAACTATGTAAAAGATTAATGACTAAGTTGCTTATAGTCACTTATGGTGAGGAGGCTGGAGCCTAGGCATTAATGCAATAACTGCAAGGTAACTGTAAACTCTTGACTAGGCAGGATAACAGGTACTCTATTACAGTCCTCAAAGTAAGTCTTCAACTAGCCACATTGAAACTCTTAAAGAAGTCTGTGTACTAGAGGGAATAATCTCTGCAACAAGGAAACAGTTTCAGAATACTGATTTCATAAGAATACTGAGTGTCAAAGTGTCCAGCAAGGGGTTAATTATCAAGGGTATAATAGTAGATATCTCTCAGATGTTCAGGGACACAATTCTGAGCAGCAGGACTATTTCAGAAAATTAGCGGATAATAAGGGGACAGAAAGTTTATGGATGATAAGGGGTGCCTTTAAGAGGGATAGTAAAGTATGACTTTCCAATTATATCAATAGAGGGCGAGTCAATATCTCACAAAGGGTTAACGTCCACTTACCAACTCCAGAATATTTACAGTAGAAGGTATCCTTTGGTGATGAACTAGAGGGCCCCTTTAAGTAGCGATTGTGACAAACGCGAGATCGCTGCCACCAATATGCGATGATCCTACGATCGCTGTCACCAACATGTGATGGACGCGGCGTCAGACCCCAGCCCTTCAAACGGGTGCAATAAAAATATTTACAGAAAAAGATGTAACTAAGATATATATATATAAATATACAGAGACCAACAGCACAGCAAAGAGATATCAGATAGAGGTGAAGGGGTTAAGGTACTTGCCAAATTCCTGGGTTAGCAGATCCAAGTTTCAGAGCGAAAGGGCACGGGTCTCCCCAGGTGGTACTGATGTGAAAAAGGGAGACGTCTTCAACTTCTCTCTCTTAAGCCTGACAGCCCATTTTTGTAGTTCCCTAGCAGGGGGTCTCTCTGAAGTCAAGGACCAATACCCCGTGTGGGGAGGGATCGTCTGGGCGAGGACCTAAACTAGAACCAAAATCTCTTTTAGTTCATACTTTGGCTCATAACTTTCCATATGCATAAGTGACACTCTACCCACGGGTAGATTATTATGCAGACACCTCTGAGGATTGATTAGATATTAAATATGAAATTATACACTGCATGGTTCCCGAGATCTAATTTTCTGCTTTCCTATGTATTCAAGACAAGGAGAGTGACCTACCAAAATGTTTGTCTTCTCTTGGCCAATCTGACGATATGCCTGGTTTTTATGTAAGTCTCTCATATTCCAAGATATGAGATATAGGGGAAAATGGGTTTTTAAAAAGGTTATCTGGTTCCATGTCTTTTGAACTCCTGGGAAGGCTGCGTTATCTTTTTACGAGGTGTTAAATTGCACAGGTTCTTTGGACAGAGAGGCCCCAGCTCCCTTGGGGACTTTATAGCTCCTAGTCCCCTGCTGGGCCCTGGCCTCCTGTGACACTCCTAACACACACACACACTGGCCAAATATCGCTGTGACTCTCAGAGAGGAAGGGGGAGAATGAGGTGGAAATATGTTTGTCAGGATAGTTAACCCCTTTGCCAAGATGGAGATTGAAGCCAAAATTGTTTAACCGCGTCCATCTCTGTGTGTACGCTTGCTACAGCGATCTGTAGCAATCAGACAGTAGTAGCTCTGCGATACAGCTGCACCCTTAGCTAGGCTTCTCAGCGTCCCTGCTGGAATCAGCAGGCCTGAAGGCTCTGGTACTAGGCCTCAGGATGATCCCCCGTTGTAGCGGACAACAGCACAAACACAGACTTAAGGCATGCTGGCTTTTGTAGATTAGTGAGTCTGGTTAGCAATGACATTCCTTCTGACTGGGACCACAACTCCCAGAGTGCAATGCTCTTCACAGAAGATAAATCAGTTCACAAAACTCCATCTTGTGGCAGAAAAAGGGAGCTTCTTGCAGGAAAGATTAACTATAACAATGCATTAATAAACCTGCACATTAAGATACAATGGATCTTTTTACATGTGATCATTATGATTGATCATAGCGATCACATGATAACAATGCAAACAACCTGTCATAATTAGGGTTTGATTCATAAACAGCTTGCTTACTGTTGTGATCTGTGATTGGCTAACAGCAATCACATGGTACCTTGCTACCTGTACCATGTGATTAGCTTAGCCAATCACAGATAACAGCCAAAATAAGCTGTTCATGGATGGGAAACCCAGCTAAAGTTATACAGAAATCTTCACTCTATAAACAATAACAGTGGGAAAAAAAAGTCCCTGATCATCAATTCCCCCCCCCCCCCCTTAGTAGTACAATGTCACTATGGTGACACTGAGCTGCGTTAATGAAAGGGTGTAAAAAAAATTGTAAAAACTTTTTAAAAAGTGGTTTAAAAAAATTATCTGCCTTGACATATTTCATGATGCCATGGGGATCACTAGTCACATCTGATTGGATTAAGATGACTAAATTGCCCATATTGTGGGCATATAAATTGGGTTATGTTGCCAAAACTCATTTCAACTAAATGTAAGGTAAGGCAGATGACACCAAGTTGTGCAGTGGAATAACGTCCTTACAGGATGTCTTCAACTTACAAGCCGCCCTCAATGCACTGTTTAATTGGGCAACTATGTGACAAATGAGGTTTAATGTTGATAAATGTAAGGTTATGCACTTGGGGGCTAAGAATATGCATGCATCATACATACTAGGGGGAGTACAACTGGGGGAATCAATGGTGGAGAAGGATCTGGGAGTTCTGGTAGATCATAAGCTTAATAATGGCATGCAATGGCATGCAATGCCAAGCTGCGGTTTCTAAAGCGAGCAAAATCCTCTCTTGTATTAAAGAGGTATACATTCCAGAGAGAGAGATATATCATATTACCCCTGTACAGATCATTAGTAATACCTCACCTGGAATATGCAGTTCCGTTTTAGGGCACCAATTAACAAAAAGAACATTGAGGAACTGGAGAAAGTACAGAGAAGGGCATCCAAACTAATATGAAGCATGTAGGAGCTCAGCTATGAGGAAAGATTAGAGGAATTGAATTTATTCTCTCTTGAGAAGAGGAGATTAAGGGGGGATATGATCACCATGTATAAATACATCAGTGGTTCATATAGTGAACTCGGTGTAGAGCTATTCACCCTGAGGTCATCACAGAGGACTAGGCGGCACTCTTTACATCTGGAGCAAAAGAAATTTAATCTCCAAACAAGGAAAGGTTTCTCCACTGTGAGAGCTGTGAAAATGTGGAATAGACTCCCTCAAGAGTTGGTTCTGGCCAGCTCAGTGGATTGCTTCAAAAAAGGCCTGGATTCTTTCTTAGATACACAGAATATAACTGGATACTAACATTTATAGGTAAAGTTGATCCAGGGAATATCCGATTGCCTCTCAGGGATCAGGAAGGAATTTTTTTCCCAGCAGGAGCAACTTGGATCTTGCTTTGCTGGGTTTTTTTGCCTTCCTCTGGATCAACTGTGGGTATAGAATTATAACTTTTTTTTTTTTAATGGTTGAACTGAATGGACTTTTGTCTTTTTTCAGCCAGACTAACTATGTAACTATTTACTTGAATGAGTGGTAAAATATCTTCAACATTTCCAAGTCAAATATAACTACTACAAACTAGATCATGACCTAGAGATAAATGAACAACTTCACCAATCTAAGGCCCTGTAAACACGGGCTGAATATAGGCCAGTATCGGCTGGATCAATAGAAACCAGCTGACATTTGACCCATGGGTACACCCGCCTAACAGAAGCCAGCATCTGATCCACATCCAATCAGTGCTGGCAGCCAATGGAGTGCTTCATTTTTTTTGTTCAGCCACTGGGTTGAACGAAAAATAAATTGATGCTGTGTATCCAGCGTAAGAGTTTTATAATACATGGGGATATGCCAAGTACCATAAGTGGTTGTTACATTTACAACACAAAATACCTATTTGGCACCAACTATGGCAAACTGTATCGGATGGAGGAGTCTAAAAATTCTTCTAAGAGTATGTATTGGTACAGTACATTAAAACAATCAGATCAGCATGGAATCAAGATTACTAGCATTTTTAGAAGTGTAAATCCACTTGGTAGAACACATGTGTAAATCAGGTCAGCCAAGGCTCAGGTGTTCTAATTCATGGTACTTTTACCTTTCCACAGAGGGTCATATCAGATCATCCACAAGACAATGTAGGCAAGAGCTTTGTTGATGCCAGGGGGTCTCACTACATTCTTCATGCTCCTGCAGTAAACCATTCAGATAGTAGATTGATCAGAACTCTGCACCTGCCTGTCACTTGGGAGGAGGTATTTGTAGTCAGTTGGTGTATAATGGGGTGGACCATGCCAGTACACAATGCAATGGGGTGACCTCTGTGTCTATTACAATTCTCAATGTCAGTTAAAAATATGGATGGGGTGGCAAAATTACTCTTGTTTAGAGCCCGGTTCTGCCCATATTCTTTTGGGAGGCAGTAGGAATGATTGAGCTACATAGACTTATCAGTATAGTTCTTTGACTAAATTATCTTCCATCTAACCAAATTTTTATCCAAGAGCATAAGTATCAGGTGGGAAAATCAAGAAGAGAAGGTTTCCTACATGAGCCAATTATGTGCAAAGAAGATCTAAAGATTTTTCAGTTGATGATCTGCATATGTACATAGACCTGAATCCCTTTTCTTTTCTACCTATCTAAATAAACAATTGGAAGTCAGCTGTAACTAAATGTTTATCTAAAGCAAACAGCACAGAAGTGTGTTTCTGCCATATCTCCTTGGCCTAATGCAAATGTCACCTACTGTCAATAGCTAAAATCCATCCTCCAACAATACAGCTTGCAAGGTCTGAAGTCGGGTTTCTAAGCTAACATGGAGCAGTTATTTCAATTAGAAGGACGATGTTTGGGTAAACATGTAGCAGAAGATCTCTTAACAAGTGGAATAACATGTCTCACGGTGAAATGATTTTTGTTCCAAATGTTTAATTATGTAAATGATCTATATCATGTTTCCTTGTAAATCCTGTGTACAAAGACTAATACGACAAGTTGTAAAAAAATATGTATATTTAGGAAACAGAGAGCACTTCTCATGCTCATTAAGTGTAAAAGGTTTCCTTTGGCAAATTCTTCATGTGACACTGTAGTATGCAGGGTAATGTTAGAACAACACCGAGTGAATGAATCTGCCTGGGGGGAACCCTCGTTGGCTACCTGAGTCATTGATATAGAGTGTCTCGCCTAGGGTCACTCACCGTGGGAGAGGTTCACGTGTTCATGAACCTAACAATAACACATCACTCCCTTGAGTTATAATGGGAATCAGTGTTTTTAGTGTGTTATTTAGAAGATTTAGGGAGTCATTTTTCACCAAACTCCCAGCTGCAGACTTGAGACAAAATAACAGCTGATGGAAGTAATCTTTGTGATCTATTGCTTATTGAGTGAGAGCAGCTCTTTGACATAAGGCCTGCAAATCTGAAAGAATTACAAAATTGCTTCCTTTTTGGTGCAGAGTGGGTTTGTAGCTATGACAAATATATACTGGCCCGTATTTTATTTTATTTTTAGCTTTTTTTGCACTATTTACCTTTTAAAGCTCACCTCCAGAAAAACTTAGTCCATAAACCTGAGTCCTAGTAATGTCATGTCCATGGAAATTTAGAGTGGCATTAGGGGTCCTGACCAAAGCTATGAAAAGTACATAAAGTCAGGCAGACTAAGAGCTGTTGAGCTCCATCTGTAGAGCAGCAGTGTGAGGTGCTTGTGGAGAAGTATTCCCATTTGTGTTGTATCAGAATCCAGTTTTTGCAATAACCCTGAATTTTGTGAGGATATACAAAATTGGTGTCTTGGTTTATAGCATAGCAGAATCCCTACCTAGAAATTGCTTATCCCTTACTCCCTTACTTAAATAATATCTGCACCCATGACAGAGGACTCACGGAGTATGCTCAATTTTCTAAACACCAAGGGCTGTTCAGGCTCTCTCTGTGATTGAAACTTTGCATTGATCCATCTAAACAAGTACAGTATGTACGGAGGTGGGGAATAAATGCACTTCTCTGGCTCATTCAGTCCTGTGTTAAAATTGCAGTTCGACCTGTTCTGCTCTGTTAACAGCCTTTTTTCAGCAAAGCAGATAAGGATAGCCTAAGAAATGTGAAAAGAAGCCTAAAGCTCCATCTGCTGGTTAAAAATAAAAATGCTAAATATTTGCATGCGTTATTTCATATTTACTAAGTTATAAAAAAAACACATATTTATATTTACTGTATATCGAGTTGATATTTTACATGTTCATCTAAATAATCAGGTGAAACTGGAAAGACTTTATATTATCTTTTAATAATGATACTTATGTTACTATGGTCTTTTTACCATCTTAGCTATACATGTGCTAACATTTTATAAGCCTTATCACTTTGTTTGCTTATTAAATATGAAGATTGCATAGTAATATTGCACAGTGACTGTGTTTTATGCCTCCCAGAAGTCCTGCCAGATGTCACTAAAGCTTCTGACTAAGTTTAGCCTAGTTAAATTGACTACTTTCCCCACCCAAGTAAGTTTTTAATTTTTTAAGGGCATGTAAGAATTTAATGTTGTACATTGTTTTATTAAAGCGGAGTTCTACCCAAAAGGGGAAGTTCCGCTTTAAAGATTGGTCCCCCGCTCCCCATTAAGGATTGGCACCTTTAGGGAGTGGAGGGAACGGGTACCTGAAATTGACAGGTACCCGCTCCCACTTCCGCTGCGATTGCACAGGCGATCGGAAGCGGAAGTTGTCCTCCTACCCTCCCTCCCCGAAGTCTTGTGGGACACGTGACAGGTCCCAGAAGACAACGGGGCCATTTAGGAAGCTCAGCGCTACTCGCGCATGCGCAGTGGGCAAACCTATGTGAAAGTGAGAGAAAATCAGAGCACAAATTAGATTTCATCCATAATTGATTCAGAATGATTCACAATAGAGAGCCCGAGAACCAAAAACTGCTCTCCCATGTTCAGTGAGAGTGCCCTTACCACTGGACAGTAGAATGCCAGTTGGCAGGCCTTGACCATATTTATATGATAAAAGGAATAAGCGAGCGCTACAAACACAAAGCTGCTGAAACACCAAAGGTAACCATAAAACCTCCTGAGAATAAATAATCATAAAATAGGGTGCAGCACTAGTAATAAATAAATATAAATCTATATAAAATTGCTCAGACAGATAAAAATTGATCATTCAGCTCCTAATCTTATAATAGTGCTGATAGTGCAACAAATCCCCAATAGTGACTCAGTGTTTAAACATATACATATGACCTGCTGCCTTAGAGCGGTCAGTGCGAAGCAGCAGGTGAGGCCACCGTGTGTGCCATTCTACCGCTCCAGTCTAAACATTCACAGAGCCTATCATAGAGGAAACCTGACGTTTTGCTGGTACTTACTGGAAGACCCTGAAGGGAACAGGAATCTGGCTATCACCATGGTGGATGATCTGGCTGACTTGACGAGACAGTAATATCTCAAATGTGTGTTTAAATCGTGCATCTGGTGAGTGCACAATTTACCTATTATCGGTCACACCATCTACCACTTTTGGATCGATACAAAAGAGGAATACCTATTTGAGATCCTTCCTGATCCCCACGTTCAATTTGTTGGACTTTCACTTATCACTTGAACCACTAAAATGTGGTCTATATTATGCACTTTATATTTATTTATCTATTTGCATATGTTTAAATACTGAGTCACTACTGGGGATTTGTTGCACTATCAGCACTAATTTAAGATTAGGGGCTGAATGACAATTTTTTTTCAGTTTGAGCAATTTTATATAGATTTATATTTATTTATTACTAGCGCTGCACCCTATTTTATGATTATTTAGGCCTTGACCATGAAATCAGGGATAGTGAACCTCCAGTAGCCAGTAACCCCAGTGAAAACTAATCAGAATTGGGCACAAAAGAGGCTTTTCTGGCTAATGAATGTAATATTGGACATCTTGAGGTGTCTACAGGACTTTATATTTTCAAAGTGTAGAATGCTAGTTTCCTGCAAGACACAACTGACTTTCTGAACAAGATCAACAACATACAGCAATTACCATCTAATAGACTTCTAGTGACTATGGATGTAGTATCCCTGTATAGTAATATCCTTCACAAGGATGAATTAGCTGCATGCCACAGATCCTTATCATCCTCACCAAACCACAAATACACTGCTGAGGATGTTACACAACTCATTGAATTCATACTTACACACAACTACTTTACTTTCAATAAAGACATCTATCTTCAATGTATGGGTACTGCAATGGGAAGTAAAATGGCACCCCAATATGCCAATTTATTTATGGCTGACCTGGAGGAAAAATTCCTGAACAGCATGGAACAAAAACCATACAGATATTATTGCTATATTGATGATATTTTCATCATATGGACAGAAGGTGAAGAATACCTAAACAATTTTACTCATTGATCAACACTTTTCATCCATCAATCAAACTAAAAATGGAACACTCAAACACACAGGTCAACTTCCTAGACACCACAGTATACATCAGGGATTATACGCTTCACACCTCAATATACAGGAAACCCACTGACAGATGCAACTACCTCCACAGTTCTAGCTTCCACCTCCAACACACAAAATGTGCCATCATACACAGTCAGGCCATTAGATACCACCGAATATGTTCTGACCCAAGAGACAGAGATAAACATCTCGGGACATTAGCAGACTCCTTCCATAAGAAAGGTTACAAGGAAAAAACTATCAACACCAGCATAAACACAGCCTTTAGAACCCGAAGAAAAAATCTACTTCAGTACAAAGAGAAAAAAACAAACAACCGTGTACCTCTAGTAACCACATACAACCCAGCACTAGAAGGGATAAGAAAAATAATCAGATTTACAACCCATCATAACAGAGGATGGAACTCTGAAAGAAATATTCCAGCAACCCCCAATACTGTCCTTCAGACAACCCCCCAACCTCAGAAATAAACTAATCAGTAGGAAACTAGTTGCATCTGTCAGTGGGTTTCCTGTATATTGAGGTGTGAAGCGTATCATCCCTGATGTATACTGTGGTGTCTAGGAAGTTGACGTGTGTGTTTGAGTATTCCATTTTTAGATTGATGGATGAAAAGTGTTGATCAATGAGTAAAATTGTTTTAGGTATTCACCTTCTGTCCATATGATGAAAATATCATCAGTATAGCGATAGTATCTGTATGGTTTTTGTTCCAAGCTGTTCAGGAATTTTTTCTCCAGGTCAGCCATAAATAAATTGGCATATTGAGGTGCCATTTTACTTCCCATTGCAGTACCCATACATTGAAGATAGATGTCTTTATTGAAAGTAAAGTAGTTGTGTGTAAGTATGAATTCAATGAGTTGTGTAACATCCTCAGCAGTGTATTTGTGGTTTGGTGAGGATGATAAGGATCTGTGACATGCAGCTAATCCATCCTTGTGAGGGATATTACTATACAGGGATACTACATCCATAGTCACTAGAAGTGTATTAGATGGTAATTGCTTTATGTTGTTGATCTTGTTCAGAAACTCAGTTGTGTCTTGCAGGAAACTAGCAGTATTCTTGACTAACGGTTTTAAAATTCTTTCTACAAAGCCTGAGATTTGTTCGGTGAGTGTATTCATACCTGTTATGATGGGTCTGCCTGGATTTCCTGGCTTGTGGCTTTTGGGCAGCATGTAGAAGTCCCCGATTTCTGGATGATCCGGAATCGCATTTATAAGTTCTGAATGTAGGTGGGCTGGAAGTGTTTTAATGAGACCTTTTAATTGCTTTGTAAAGTCCTGGGTCGGATCATAATCCAGTTTTTTATAGTAGATGGCAATTTCCAGCTGGCTCTGGCCATCTTGTACTGTATGTATTTGTTTGTATCCATCACAACAACTGCTCCCCCTTTATCCGCTGGTTTGATGGTGATGGCCTGATTATTGCGCAAATCGTGTATAGCCCTTCGCTCTAGTGGTGAAAGATTGTACAGAATGTTCTTTTGCTGGGTGGATATCAGGGATGTAGCTTGCAATCTGAAGCTATCAATATAGGTGTCCAGTTTGGGGTTGAGTCCTTATGGAGGTGTGAAGCAGCTGTTCTTTTTCTTTGTGTAGCACTCCATTGTCCTAGGATTCCTTTAATCATTGTGGAAATATTCTTTGAGCCTTAGTCTTCTGAAGAAATCCTCCATATCTGACAATAATTGTAAATGATCCAATTTGGTGGTTGGGCAGAATGTAAGGCCTTTGGAGAGGATGGTTAATTCTGGTTCAGAAAGTTTATGATTATCACCTCAAGCATGACACCCTCTGTTAGTGTTGTCTAACCCCCCACGCCCCCAGTCTTTGCTATTGCTGTGTGTCTTATCTCTAGTCTCTTTTTTTTTTTTTTTCATCCCCCACATCTCTTCTAACATTCTGCTAAAACTTTGTGATTTAGTACTGCTTGGACCTTGAAGCGGGGGATATTCCCCGAAAGCATGTCCTCAAAATTGTATGTTAGTGCAGATAAGAAAAGTATCACGGACAGTACTCAGTTGTTTCAAAGTGTAGAATGGAATACAGAATCACCTTCCTCCATTTGTAGCTGAAGCAGCTGTGCTGGATCAAGGTCATTTTAAAAGCATTAGAAAGTGTCTATGTAATAAAAATTTAATGTATAGACAAGCTCACAAAAGTATCATGTTAACCTTGCAAAGCTTTATTTAGCAATAAGTAGAGCAGCAGTTAAAAAGAAATAAACCAACCATGGCTCCCATCTTAGACCTTAGGAGTTCTCAAATCACTACTCTGTGGATCCAGAGGAAGGCAAAGCAAACCCTAGAAATATTTCTGCTCAAAGGGGGTAAATTCTTCTTGATTTCAAACAGGACAAATGGTTTACACTTTGAATCTTACATGACCAACTAGGCTATGCTGCAGAATATTGGGAAATATCACCAATGAACCTAGAATAACATATAATACATACAATATATACTGTACATATAGAACAATTTTCCTTTTTTATACATCTTCATGTTCTTTTCTTGTCTTCATGTAATTTTCAGTGTATTCCCTTGTTCACCTTTCGTTTAAATGTCAATAATGAATGCATTCACATAATACAAAAGCAAACAGTTTACCGCCTCACTCTTGTGTCCAGCTAAAGACTGCTTGTACAGATGTGCATTTGTATACCTAAATACATACGGTATATTTACACACTGCAATATATAACTGTAAGGATTGGGGTAAGGGAGTAAACAAAAGCAATTAATTAGAGATTACTTTCGTTAGTTTAGAATGTCTGAAAGGAGAAAAAACAGTTGCTGTAGCATAGAACACTTTGTGGTAGATTTACTAAAACTGGTGCACTCAGAATTTGGTGCCAATCAACTTCTAACTTCACTATAATTTCAATGTGCAGGGCTAATAAAAATGTGTGTTATAATCAATGATGACCAGAGTGATAGTAAAAGAGAAAGGAAACATCATAAAAAAGAAATAAAGAATAGTGAAAACTCCAATGAAGAAACAAAATGGACGGAATAACAAATGAAAATATATAAGTCCTCTAAATATCATAATAGTCCCAAAAATAGTGATGTGATCAAATCAACAAAATGTAATGACTTCTGACTTCCGGACTGCACCTCCACCATAATGCACTCACCAGAAGTAAGTAGCAGGCAAGCCCAGAGCGAAATGACACTAAGGGGTATTCCTGCTTGTTCCTCCTGCTGGTGACCTGGTTAAGGGTGGGATCTCTCCAGAAGCCAGTAATGTACTAGGTGGATCTTTTTGAGAACGTGCTTGCGCACAAAATGCATCAGAGAGGAGCCTACATGCTGACGTCACGCGCCACGTCCACGTGATGGTCCGGCGGCCATCTCTGTAAGTGCTTTTTATCCATTGATGATTTTATGCTTCATGTGGTTGCTATCTTTTTAATAAAACATACTACACTATATGATACTGTCTCCAGGCTCGGTCTATGAGCTTGCCCTCTAGGAGGAATCCCTTTCCTTGGTTCACCGTGGGCTGGAGATGGAGACTTGGCTATTCTACTTTTGATTGTTCATTTGGTGTATCATTGGCTTCTGGAGAGATCCCACCTTCACACGGGGTTTGTTCATCCTGTGATAGCATTAAAGTTAAATGAAAAAGAAAAAAATGTTAAAAAAAAATAATAATTTTACAAAATTTATATTTCAATATATTTATTAAGGATTTTTAGAAACAGTATACAGAAAGACAGGAGACGCAACCCACCAACATGACGAGTTGCAGAACATTAGCAATAAAACAGTAAATTCAACTACAATGTGTAGCAATAACAACAAAATCGACCAATAAAGCGTAATGAGGAATATGCTGGTAGCACAAAGTTTGATTGATTATGAGCAAATTGCTCCATAAACAAGGTGGTATGAATAATATCATTAAAATAATAGACAAAAATATAGAGAACAAAGAATGAGGAAAGAACTGAAGAAGAAAATAAAGAATAAAACCCAGAAAAGAAATACGAGAGAAGGCCAGCCAAGAGTCCGTTAAATAGCAGAAATATACCGAATCCATGGATCCCAAGCGATCACAAATTTAGAAGTATTGTTGTTAACCTCCCTGGCGGTATTCCCGAGTGTAGCTCGGGGTAAAGTTTCAGTACCACAAGCGGTAACCCCGAGCTACACTGGGGCTTACCATGCGGCGCTGCTCCGCGATCACTTACCTTGTCCTGCGCTCCCGCAATGTCCCTCCTGCAGTGTCCACGGCAATGTAATCCGGCGGATGCCGGCAACTGTCATCTGGGTTCCGTCCCCTGCGAGCGTCGGGTCATACGGTGGACGGAACGGCGGGAAATTTGAAAATGACAAAAAGTGACATTCACTAAAATCACATAGTAAAACATTACTGTATCAAACCATTTCACATATATTTTGTCCCTACTGCTTTGTCCTGTGCCCTGCCTGCATTTTTACTGTTCTTTCTGCCTGGAAACTGAGAAACGTCCATGGCATCCAAAAAGCGTCCCTTTAGATCAAAAGCGGTTTTAGACCAGCTAGAGAACAGCAATAGTAAATCAGAACCACTTGCAGAATTGAGTGATAATGATTCGTGGGGGAATTCTTCATCAGACACTGAAAACGATTTTGCGACTTTGCTCAGCGATGTGCGAACTTGGCGCTATATTTCAAATTTCAGTGTTTTTGGTTTGATTATATTATTGAATTAAATTTATTATATTATTATTTTTTATGATTATTTATTAAATTATAATTTAGGATTTCGTGTTTCAAGTTTTATACTACCCGGGATGTTTACTAGACTCTTGTTCGGACAGATTTCAGTGAGTTATTCCTAAAAATTACAGGCCTACAATAAAAAAAATACATATTTCCATGCAAAAAAATGTACCGCTTTGAGCACAGAAATATGGACATAATCAGACGCTAGGGAGGTTAAGTATACTAGTAAATTTATCATTAATCATAATCCAGTTAAGTTTCTGCTTGACTAATTCCAGCAAAATTGTTGACTGTTTCTAACGTTTGGCTATCGTAATTCTCACCGCCAACAGGATATAAAGAATCAGTTTAACCGATTTCTTAAATTTTAGAAAATTTAAATGCACACCCATCCCCCCATGCTTACATGCAAACACAAATCACACATAGGTCAAGCATGCATATGTAAACGTGGATTGCATCATACATGTGAGGTATCACTGCAAATGGATGAGTATGAGCAATAATTCTAGCACCAGAGCTCGTGTTTACCTCCAAACTGTAAAGGCTTTTAAATCATCATCTTTGGACAGTTTCCGTAGTTTGTCACCATTTCACAGGTGTGTATAATTTGAAATGTTGACATGTTTGGCATTTATTTACTTGATGCAACATCATATTCTATATTTTACCAAAAAATGGGTTGATATTGTGTTTGTGTGCACTAAAATGTATGTGTATTTTTCCTGCAAATATGCATTTAATAAACAGCTACGCAGGCATTGTGAGAGATAAAAAATTGCGGCAGCCACCATTTTATTCTTCGGGACCTCTACCTGTAGAAAATATATAATTTTTGGAAGTTCTAAGTAATTATCTAGCAAAAGATTTTAATCACTCCTTGGGTTTCAGTGGTTTTACCAGGGTCATGGCTGCAGTTGCATTTAGAAGGTGATTTCCCCCTTCCTCCCACCTATTGGTTTGATCAGATGATTTTGAGGTCAGAAGAGAGATCTGGGGGGTCTCTCAGTAAAGAATACCTGTCACCACCCATGCTATCACAAGGGATTTTGTTAATCCCTTGTGATAGCAATAAAGTTGATCAAAAAATGTTTTAAGAGACAGTGTCAAAAAATATATTTTAAATAAATATTAAAATGAAAAAATGTAAAGCGCACCATCCCCCCATTTTCACTCGCAAATACAAACGCATGCACAGTGATCGCACCACACATGTGAGGTATTGCCATGAACATCACAGTGAGAGCAATAATTCTATTACTCTGAACTGGTAACTTGTAAAGGCTTTTAAAGTGTCTTCTATAGAGATTTTTAAGTACCACAGTTTGACGCCATTCCACAGGCATTTGCAGTTTTAAAGCATTTCATGGTAGGCATCTATTTACTTGGGGCAACTTCATCCTTAATATTTCACCAAACAATCAGGTATTATATTGTGCAACACTGATCTGTGTATCCTGAAGGTGGGGGAATCTCCCTGCAATCAGAATACAGTGTTGCAGCAGGAAAGTTTCCCTTATCCATCTCACATGTGTGCATGGGGGAATTGAGGTTTTTTTGTACAATCCGCTGGTTGAACAAAAAAAACTGATTCATCTATAGGCTGCATAAAATACTTGTTCACAGCTGATCAAACCTTGCACCATATGCATCTAGAATAAAGCATCAACAGAGGATCTGTTTTACATAGTACATTTTACACTTTTTAACCAGTATGTGCCAGGGAAAGAGTTACCGCTGTCTCCATCTGTAAAAGTATATATCTTCTTGACCATTCTTTGGTCATGCATGTACAATCAGGTACTGGTGTTTTTTTTGGCACAGGACCATTTGCTGCTGAGAGAAGTGAAGATTCTTACAGTCCCCTGACCACCCTTTATATCAGGGGTCTCTAAACTGTTTAAATAAAGGGCCAGTTGGAGTGCGCATGCGCGGCTGACGGCGCAGGACATGTCTCCCTAAGGCTCCTCCGTGCCGCAGGGAAGACAGCCTCAACGCCGCGAGATCCGGGCCCGCACCGCTCTACGAGCAGCACCGATCATCATTGTAACACCCCCCCGGCCACCTGTCAATATGGTCAGGGGGGCACATAAACACCAAACAGTGCCGCTGCAAAAGCCCATAAAGGAGGCCCTAGTTCGGGCCTCCTCCAAGATGGCCACCGCACCGGAGCACCACAACAGCCAGACAGCACTTTCCAGGCTTGCAGCCCTGCAACCGGAGCAGCCTAGCCACCCATTCTCTTCAGAGGATGAGTCAGACGAAGACACTGAGACCCCCATGCTTGCCTCGACGCCTGACCTTACTGCCCCAGACATCCTAGCTCCCTTTGAAAAAATGCTACATAAGGCCCTGAAACAGACCTCAGACCGCATTACTGACAAGCTGTCTAGGGAAATCTGTGAGCTGGGGCAACGCACTGCAGATCTAGAACAGAGGGTGGAGGACATTGACGCATCACTCCAAACGTAAGGGGATGAGCTTGACCTGCTGCGTGACGAAAACACTATACTTCAGGCGCGCTTAGAGGACTTTGAGAACCGGGCCAGATGCTCCAATGTGCGTATTCGTGGCCTCCCTGAGTCAATCATTGATGTCCATTCTACAGTTACTGCGCTATTCCAAGAGCTCGCCCCTGCTATTGCGATAGAACGCCTTGAGATGGATAGGGTTCACAGGGCACTAGCTCCAAAGCGCACTGATGGCCTGCCGCGAGACATCATAGCTAAATTTCATTTTTTCCGAACAAAGGTGCAACTGCTACAAGCCGCCTGCAACTCAGAGTCCCTCATGTTCCAAGGTCATGCTTACCAGCTGTTTCAGGACTTCTGCCCCACTACCATCACCAAGCGCAGAGCCATGAAACCGCACTTGCTAGTGCTTCAACAACATACTATACCATATAAATGGTGCTTCCCCTTTGCAGTGCGTTTCCTGTATCAAGCCTGTGACTACGTATGCAAGACTACTGACGAGCTTCAGGACGTGCTACGGAACTTCCAGCTGCACCCTCCCGCTGCACCATCAGAGACTTCCAGAAGGCGTTCGGCGTCGTGCTTACTGCAGAAGTCGCAGCCGCCACGGATCCCTAATGGTCACCTTAAGGCACACAAGCGGGACGCTTTTCATCTCCTGCTCCTCTCCACAAGATTCTATGGATTGAATCCTGTCGACCACTTCTGATTCTCCATCCTGCTCCTCATGCGGTGGACCGTTGCCACCCACACAGTTGCTATTCGCAGGGTTTAGTCAGTTGACCCTCTACCTGACTGTTGACGTTGCGCACTTGTATCCTTATACTTGTCTGTTGGGCTCCATTTGTTTTCCTTTTACCTTCGTCTGACCAGCTCAGGATACATGCTGCCCTAGATGGGAATTTTATTGGTTTGCTGCTTGGTTTGTTGTTTGCCATATTTGGGCTGTTGTTGAGCCTCTACCTTGCCTGGTGGACTCTCGGTCCCGGCGACTCGGTTGGTTTGGTTCCGGCCTCCCTGAGGCTTTGCCTGATTGTCCGAGGCCGCCGACACCGAGGTTCTCCAGGTTCCTTGCTCGCTGATTTTGATGCTTTCTTTCCCACCAGGATTGCTTTAACATGCCTTTGTCTGCATGCTATCTTCCTAGCCGCCGGCGTACCTGTGCACTCACCACTAGCCCCCTTGTTATCCCGTTTTTTGACACCACTTGGGCTACATCTGCTCCCCGGGCCACATGGGTTCTGGGTGTTCCCAGGGACCATTTTCTTTTTCTCTTGGCCTCTTTATGGTCTTTGTTTACCCTAGAACACCCTTCCCTCTCCCCATCCCCACCCTTGCTCTCACGTACGACTCCACGTTAATGCCTAGTTTCAGTATCCGCATATTCTCCCTACGCCTAACCCGCAAGATATCCCTCCTGATGGTACCCCATTATCTATTTAATCACTGCTTGCTCTACCCATGGGTTCCCTGAATATTCTCACCCTGAATGTTTAGGGTCTTAACATCCCACAGAAGTGCAACAAAGCCTTCCGCTCATTTGCGTCTCATAATGCCAATATAGTCTGCCTTCAGGAGACACACTTCACTCCTACCTCTATTCCCAAATTTTTTGGCGCTCGCTACCCACAGGTCTACTAAGCGCAGGGGGGTTTTAATTGCCCTTAACCGTACAACACCTTTTAAGTTACATACTGAGATTAAGGATCCAGAGGGTTGTTATCTTCTGCTTGTTGGGCAATTTCTGGACTTTGAGGTCACCATTGCCACTTATTATGCTCCGAACCAGGGTCCTCTGCCATTTCTTTCCTATCTCTTCTCGGTTATTGATCATCATAAACCAGGCACGCTCATAGTCTGTGGAGACTCTAACTATATAATATACCCCTTTCTAGACAAATCCCCGCAATCCCCCTCTCCGCACACCCCCAAACACTCCTTCCAATCCATACTGCAACATTACTCACTGGTCGATTCTTGAAATCAATCCTACTAAACCCCAGTACACTTTTTACTCCCACCCACATAAGGTTTTTCCAAGAATTGATCATATTTTTATGACCGCCAGTTCTTCCCCCCGTATTTTGGCTTCCGACATCCTTCTGATTCCCTGGTCAGATCACTGTGCAGTGATCACCACCATTGCTTCTTTGGCTCCATTTCCCCCTGATCCCTCTTGGACCATTAACGAAAGCATGCTGGCTAACCCAGTTCATTGCTCAGAGATAGCAGTTGCACTTAAGGATTATCTTTCCTTAAATCAAACCCCTGAGATCCCCCCCTCCTACTATGGGAAGCTCACAAACCTGTACTCCGCTGACTCTGTATCAGTAAAGCCTCCTTCCTGAGCAGAGAAAGGAGACAGAAACGCCTCCTCCTTGAACAAGCTTATGACCAATCCCATATCGCCTTCCAAACATCCCCCACCCCTGCTAACAAAGAAGCCCTTGAGCACTCTCGACTAGCCCTGGATCTCTTCCTTACCGACCAAGCCGAGCTCTCCATCCGCAGATCTCGACACAAATTCTACACTAAAGCCAATAAACCTGGCACTTTTCTTGCTCTCTCTCTCCGTAAACTAGACCAAACTGTTAAGCCCATACGGTTACGGACCTCATCTGCAAATCTCACCAGCAACCCCAAACGGATTCTGCAAACTTTCCACAAGCATCTCTCGCGTCTTTATTCTGCCTCCACACCCTTTGACTCTTCCCAAGCCGAAGCCCTTTTTGCTTCCCTTCCTTTCCCGAAATTGGACAAAAATCACCTTGCAGCACTGGAACAACCTATCTCCGCAGTCGAAACCTTTAATGCTATTAATTCCTTAAAGCCCCGCAAATGCCCAGGACCCGAAGGCTTTTCTGCCACGTATTATAAAAAGTTTGCCCCCATACTCACATCTGTTATGACAAATGCGTTTAACGCCATTCTTTCGGGCCATACCTTTAGCTCAGATACAGTGCAAGCAGGGGCGAACTGACAACTCATGGGGCCCCCGGGCAAAAGGGGATCATGGGGCCCCTGTGTCCTTGCCCAAACTCAAAAAAGCCTATGAAAAAGGTACCAGGGTCTCATGGGGCCCCCTACTGACCCGGGCCCTCGGGCAGTGCCCGAGTTTCCAAATGGTCAGTCCGCCTTTGAGTGCAAGCTAACATTTCTATGATTCCCAAGCCGAACTCAGATGACATGCAATGGTGCAATTACAGACCAATTTCCCTCCTTAACGTAGATGTTAAACTGTTAGCCAAAATCCTATCTACTCGTCTCAATACATGCATTGGATCCCTAATCCACAATGATCAGGTTGGCTTCATACCAACCCGGCAAGCAGGGGACAACGTCAGACGTGCATCCCTTTTAGCACATTTAGCCAAATCTCGCATTATTCCTGCTTGCTTCTTGTCCTTGGACATACGGAAAGCGCTTGACACTGTCTCGTGGCCATACTTACACTACATTCTGCGCCGATGGGGTTTTGGCCCGCATTTCTTAACCTGGATCTTTTCTCTATACCAGGGCCCTTCGGCCAGAATTAAATACCTAGGGCATCGATCTGCTCATTTCCTAATTTTGCGTGGCACCAGACAAGGCTGCCCCTTATCCCCCCTGCTTGTCGCACTAGCTACAGAACCGCTGGCCCTATTGATTAGGACTGACCCGGATATCCGTGGACTTGAGATAGGAGGCACCTCACATAAACTGTGCTTATTCGCGGATGACGTCCTTTTCCTCACCTCTCCCTTAACATCCACACCTACCCTTCTTCGCCTATTTGATAGGTTTGGCATGCTCTCTGGCCTTCAAATTAATCCCCAGAAGTCACTGGCGCTCAATATCTCGCTCCCACCCAACGAACTTACCCACCTAAAACTGATACTGCCGTTCTCATGGTCGCAAGGCTCCGTTTCCTTTTTAGGTATAAAATTCACCCCGCATATCTCAGGTCTCCATACTGCTAACTACATCCCTATGCTAGCTCATCTAACGGCACTTATGACTAAATGGTCCTCCCTTCCGCTAGCTTGGCTAGGCAGGATAGCTGTTGTGACGATGTCGATCCTTCCCAAAATCCTTTACCTCTTCAGAGTTCTCCCTATCCCAGTACCCGCCCACTACCTTCGCGTCTTGCAGTGCCGCATTTCCTCCTATGTTTGGGGCAAAGTCCGCCCCCGTGTTCCTTGCTCTAATCTATACCGATCCAAACTCTATGGCGGTCTGGGCCTCCCTGAAATTAGCAAGTATTACCAAGCGGCGCATATGGCACAACTACCAAAGTATCATGCTACCTACGAAGTGGGTTGTTCTTGAATCCATTGAGTGCGACCCCTTTTCTACAGCAAACCTTCTTTGGCTGAGACGCGTTGACCGCCGCACGATTGCGAATCCCATCACCTCACATTTTTTGTTCCTTTGGGATAAACTGAAGTCCCGCTATCTCCTACAATCACCCCATAATCCCCTCCTCTCATACCTTTGAAATCCAGCCTTTCCGCCAGCCTGGTCCGCACCACATGTCTTTACTCGTTGGTCTACGGCTGGTCTCACCCAGACCCGACACTTCGTATTCAGGAATAAATTTAAATCTTTTGCCTCACTATGTGAATCCCATAACCTCCCTACCGCTGAGTTATTAAGGTATCTGCAGTTGAAACATTTCTTTGCTCCATACACAATGGCTGCCAGCCCAGTATCTACTTTGTCTCCTTTTGAGCGAGCATGTCTCAGGGACCCCCATAGACGGGGCCTCATTTCCTATTTATATTCCCTCTTCACAACCTCAACCATATCATTGTTACCCTCGTACACAAAAAAATGGGAAGTGGATTTAGGCCGGCAAATTGACCCTTCAGATTGGGACCTCATTTGGTCCAATACCAAAGAGTCGTCGCAGAATATTGTAGCCCTGGAGACCAACTACAAAGTCCTGACCCGCTGGTAACTAGTCCCAGCTAGAATTGTGAAATTTACCCCTGATTAACCCTCAGCTTGTTTCAGGGGCTGCGCAGACCTGGGTACATTTTTTCATATTTGGTGGGATTGCCCAATCGTCCGAGCATTTTGGGTGGAGGTTTTTAGAATACTATCCACACTCAGTGCCATAACCCTCCAACCAAGTCCATTAGTTGCGCTTCACAACCTGCGACCACCGGACATCACAAAGGCAAATTTCAAACTCATTTTACAAGTCACCACTGCAGCCAAGCAGGTTATTGCTAAGTCATGGAAATCTCCCTCGCTGAGTATGACTGCAGTTACGAACAGGGTCACTCAGGTGATGATTCACGCAAAAATAGAAGCCACTATTCTAGATTCCATCCCCAAGTTTAAGAAGATTTGGAATCCCTGGCATTTCCTTTCATCCAATTTTGATGACTCCCTTCTCAAGCCGTAATCTATATCTTTTGCTTTACTGGTACCATTCCGTACCAATACTGCGGTTTTCTTCCTTCTCCCCTTTCCGTGGAGCCGTACGCCCCTCTCCATCCTCCCTCCCCTTCCCCCCCCTCCCCTTCTTGTTAGGCCTCAATTGCCAGTTGATAGTTACTTATGTTAGTGATGCCTGACCTTGTATTAATGGGAAATTTTATTGTGCAATTACTGTACACCTTTAATGCCCCATATACTTACTTATTTTGTGTTGTTTCATGTTAAAACAATAAAATATTTGAACAAGAAATAAAGGGCCAGTTTACTGTCCTTAAGACTTTAGAGGGGACGCACTGTGACCATCGGGAGTAGAAAATGTCCCAGCATCAGTTGGAGTAAACAATGCCCCATCCTTGGTGTCATTGGGAGGAATTGTACCCCATTATTGGTGTAATTGTGCCCCATTGTTGGTGTCATTGGTAGGAATAGTGCCCCATCACTAGTGTCATTGGTAGGAATAGTGTCCCATCATTGGTGTAATTGGGAAGAATAGTGCCCCATTGTTAATGTAATTGGGAGGACTTGTGCCCCATTGTTGATGTAATTGGGAAGAATTGTGTCCCATCACTCTTGTAATTGGGAGGAACTGTGCCCCATCACTGGCTTCATTGGGAGGAATTGTGTCCCATCATTGGTGTCACTTGGCCCTATTGTTAGTGCCATTAGGAGGAACTGTGCCCCATTGTTGGTGTCATTGGGAAGAACTGTGCCTCCTCATTGGTATCACTGGGAGGAATTGTGCCCATCACTGGTGTCATTGGAAGAAATTGTGCCCCTTCATTGGTGCCATTGGGCCTCATTGCTGGTGTCATTGGGAGGACCTGTGCCCCATTGCTGGTGTCATTGGGAGGAACTATGGCCCATCATTGGTGTCATTGGGAGGAACTGTGCCCCATTATTGGTGTTGGTAAATTAAATCGCACCCCAAGCGCCGGATAAAAGCAAGCAAAAGGCTGCATCCGGCCCCCAGGCCGCAGTTTAGAGACCACTGCTTTATATGATGAACTGTCCCCAGTACAAGGCAGACAGACAGAAACATAGAACAGTAATGGCTGAAAACAGACCAGGCCAAGCCTGCCCCATTTTTTTTAAATGTATTTCATTTTTTTTTTTTTTTTTTAATTAACTTTATTGTCTGAGTGTAGGTCTGCGTTGTCCAAAGCAAGTCTGAATTGATTTACCAGTTGACTGATTCAATTATAGTTGCCGTTAAAGCAAGCTAGTTAATACTTTTTCATTTGGCCTTCCTGACTATTACATGAACTCCTTAAGAAGAACTTCAGCATGACTCGGATGTCCTCACCTCTCAGCTGTCATTACTTCAGGGAGTCTGTGCTGTTACCGATGCCTGTCCTGCCTATTGTCTGCCATCTCATGCTCATTACTGAGCTCTCGCCCTAACAAAGATCCACACTATTTGTTCAGAACTAATTGCAGGCAAGTTATAATGGACAATAGCTCTGCACAAAGATCACTCCCCCCCCCCCAAGGCTTTCATCTCCAATGGAGTTTCTCAGCCCTCTCATCACGTAACCCCAATAGGCCATGTGCTGAGAACTTCCCTGTGTGAGAGTATGAGGATAATTATTGACTTGGAGAATTATAATCAGTTTAATGTGATTAACACTCTCCTCAAACACATGATTGTTGATAGTGCTTACAGTACAACATCTTTTTTTTTAACCTTTTTGGAAATGCGGCTTAAAGGAAAGGTCAAAAATAATTTTTGTGCAACGTTGCCCTGCTCGAAATTTGCTGTTTCCTCAGGGAAAACCATAGACCCAATTAAATACTGTGCTCAGAAGTGAAACAAAAATTCTCAACAAAAGTCCCAGTGCCAACCTAAAATTGTGGCTCCAGATTGTCTGAAAATAAAACCTTTGATGGTCCTAGACAGCTACTAAGCTGCTCATTTTTAATCAAACAGCAGCTTTTACAGCCTTTATAGGTTGACGTAATGCTTAAAACGACCCTCTCTGAAAAATGAAAATTGAAGTTCCTGTCAGAAAAAAACTGTGTACAATGAGACAGACCTCTCTTTTATGACACCTAATGTACGTTTTGTATCCAGAACTGCACTTATTGTATTCTTTGGGCATTGTGTAAAGACAGACTTAAAAAAAATTCAATATAAAAAACTAGTGAAAATGAAAAATATAGTGTATATTCACTTTTTCCCCTGTATGCACTGCTGAGTGCCACTCCTTTCTGTAGTAGAATTTGGCCCTGAAAGTATGCAAAGAAACTGGCTCTTCCAGGATTGTCGATGTTCTGGGTTCTCCACAGTTCTAATTGGTTGGTCATACTGACATTTATGTCTCAACACAGTAGTTTCTGGGCCCTGGAATGGTGAGCCCCCTCATTTCTATGTGTAGTTACACCCTAGGCCAGGGGTGGGCAAACATTTTGACTTGAGGGCCGCAATGGGTTCATATATTGGACCCGGGGGCCGGACCAAGAGTAGATGAATGATGTGTATGTGTCATCCATAGTAAGTATAGTAATATTCCCCCATAGTAAGCATAGTAATTCATCCCCCATATAGTAATTCATCCCCCATATAGTAATTCATCCCCCATAGTAATTCATCCCCCATATAGTAATTCATCCCCCATAGTAATTCATTCCCCATATAGTAATTCATCCCCCATAGTAATTCATCCCCCATATGGTAATTCATCCCCCATATAGTAATTCATCCCCCATAGTAATTCATCCCCCATAGTAATTCATCCCCCATATAGTAATTCATCCCCCATAGTAATTCATCCCCCATATAGTAATTCATCCCCCATAGTAATTCATCCCCCATATAGTAATTCATCCCCCATAGTAATTCATCCCCCATAGTAATTCATCCCCCATATAGTAATTCATCCCCCATAGTAATTCATCCCCCATATAGTAATTAATTCCCCATATTAATTCATCCCCCATATTAATTCATCCCTCATATAGTATTTCATCCCCCACAGTACTATTCCCCCCCAAGTAGTAAGCCAAGTCCCCCCTGTGTCAATTCACTTACCTTTGCTCCGCGCGTTCCTCTCGCCGTGTTCCCGTGCCGTTCCGGTCTTCAGGGCGGACTGTGAGAGGAGCCTAGCTCCCCTCACGTTCGTCACACTGCCCCGCCTACACACACCCTGACAGCCAATGTATCACGCTCAGCGGGCCGGATTAAAAGGTCCGCCGGGCCGTATACGGCCCGCGGGCCGTAGTTTGCCCATTGCTGCCCTAGGCTGTGAACATTCGACATCCATTTTCAGCTGAATATTTCCATTAAAAAATTACTCATTCCTCAGCTTTTCAAGTATGAAAACGTTCTTCTTGACCTGCTAGAAATGTACTGATTGTCACTAGACAATTATTAGTTATTAAAAACAATGCCACGAAATACTCACATTTAATTCATTTTACTGGCACAGCCTCCAGATTCCTCTGTGTGGATCCCTAAAATGTGCAATAAGGACTACGCATTTCAAATGTAAGCAGAAGTCTCCTGCTCAGGTCTACATGACCTGTCATTCCATCTGTCAGGGATCACGGCCCATGGAGCCGCGATCGCGGCTCCGTCCCTCGCGCATGCGCGGTGGCGGCAGATCACGCCGGGACACAGGCACCAGGGCCCGGCGAGCCGCAGCTGACAGGACGCCGCGCATGCGCAGTAGGAGCCGCGGGCGCGCCTCAGGCGTCCAATGACAGCCGGGGGCGCGTCCTAGCCGGCCAATGACAGTGCAGGGCGCACTATTTAAAGATGCCCTGCACTGTCACAAGTTGCCGCAAGGTCTTCCTGTGATCCTGAAGTTCCTGTACCTGCCTGAGACCCTGATTGACCCTGACTATTCTGCCTGCCCCTGCGTTTTGACCTGGATTGACCCTGACTATTCTGCCTGCTCCTGC
The DNA here is from genome assembly GCF_062004578.1 of Staurois parvus. Classification (NCBI taxonomy): domain Eukaryota; kingdom Metazoa; phylum Chordata; class Amphibia; order Anura; family Ranidae; genus Staurois; species Staurois parvus. Next base: position 850,852 of record NW_028318338.1, on the reverse strand, counting down.
GTTTGACCCGGATTGCCCTGACCATTCTACGGATTGATACCCCCTGCTGACCCTGCGTGTGACCCGACTACTCTTGGCCTACCGATTCTGTACCCCGCTTACCCTCACGGGGTCACGATCAGTTGTTACCCTGCTAGGGCCGTTAGCCACTTCACATCTGGCTCTCCCGGTACCTGTCCCCAAAGGTCTCCTCGGCCACTGGGGGGCCTGCTCGGAGGTCGTGACCTGGCCCGGGACTGTTTTAAGTCCATCCCCACCATCAGGGGCCCTGGTGAAAGCACAGCCCGGGCTTAGACCCCACGCTCTGAGTAGGTCCGCCAGTTGGCAGCCTGAGGCACCACCGGCGGATCATAACAGTACCTTGCGGCCATGACAGAGCCAGGAAGTGTACCGGCGTCCCTAGAGGATATTTGTCAGCACCTGGCAACCTTGACCCAAGCTTTCCAGAACTTCCACAGTCGCTGCGCCCGACTGGAGGACCGCATGGATTCATTAGCTCCCCTGACTCCCCCTGCGCAGAGTCCTCCACCTGCAGAACCTCCCGCTAACCCGGGATCCGGAGCGGTTGCCACACCCCTAGCTCCCGAACCCCGCGTTCCCCTGCCAGAGCGATTCCGTGGTGACCGGAACCGCTTCCGAGCCTTCCGAAGTGCGTGTACCCTGTACTTTGACTTACAGCCCCGCACGTTCACCACCGAGTCCATCAAGGTGGGGTTTATAGTCTCTCTCCTGCAGGATGAGCCCCAGGATTGGGCTCATCGTCTGATGGAGGGGCACGACCCACATCTTGACTCCGTGACCGAGTTCTTTCGGGCCATGGCCGTCTTGTATGACGACCCTCAGCGGGCTGCATCCGCAGAGACTACCCTATACTCACTGCGGCAGGGCCGCCGGGCAGCCGAGGAATATGCGGCCGACTTTAGACGTTGCATGGGAGACACCAGATGGAACGATGCGGCCTTATGTCACCAGTTCCGCATCGGGCTGTCTGAGTCTCTCAAAGACGAACTCGCACGAGTAGGTCTACCTGACACCCTGGAAAAACTGATCGAATTGGCCATACAAATTGACCGTAGACTAAGGGAACGTCGGCTGGAAAGGAGCAGCCAGGGTCAAAGGGTGGCATGGATTCCGTCCAGAGATACAGCTCCAACCCCAGGGAACCATCCGCGAAGCACGGAAACAGGGGACAACCCGGAACCCATGCAACTGGGATTGGCCCGTTCCCACTTATCGGTCGAGGAACGTCAGAGGAGACTATCACGGAACCTATGTCTGTACTGCGGGGAAGCTGGTCATCAGGTGCGCTCGTGTCCTGCTAAAATGAGTAAGTCCACGCCCGTTTCTCTTACTTTACCTGCAGGAAGGGATGATCAGTCGAGTTACCTGGCCATTCCTGTGTCTTTGCAGCTCCCCGGAGGAACATTGTCGGTGACCGCAATCGTTGACTCAGGAGCCTGTAGTTGCTTCATCGACCTGACCTTTGCCCACCGGCAAAAGATCCCACTCCAGACCAAAGAAAGGGGGTTCAACATCTTCTTGGCAGATGGGTCCCGTATAAAATCAGGGGTGGTGGACCAGGAGACACCACCCATTTTCACCACAATGGCAGACCATCACCAGGAGTTCCTCCGCCTGGATGCCATCGCATCCCCCCTTTTTCCAGTCATTCTGGGGCTCCCTTGGCTGAGGGCCCATAACCCCCAGATTGACTGGGAAAGGGGGACAATTCAATTTCGCTCCCCTTATTGTTTGAGTCACTGCCACGTCACAGGACCCATGGTGCCCCGGTTCCTCCTGTGCTTGGATGGCGACACCAATCTATCCCAGGTTATTCCTCCGGCCTACCACGACTTCTTAGACGTCTTTAGTAAGCGAGGAGCAGATGTTCTCCCTCCGCACCGTTCCTACGACTGCCCCATAGACCTCCTACCCGGATCTGAAATCTCATTCGGCCGTATCTTCCCCTTGTCCGAAACAGAATCGGGTGTGCTGAGGGATTATATTGACGAAAACCTACGGAAGGGATTTATTCGTCCATCCACATCCCCAGCCGGGGCCGGATTATTCTTCGTAGAGAAGAAAGACAAATCGTTACGGCCTTGCATTGACTACCGTGACCTGAACAAAATAACAGTAAAAAATCGTTATCCTTTGCCCCTAGTCCCCGAGCTCCTCCAGAGATTGAGATCCGCAACGATATTTACTAAATTAGACCTGCGGGGGGCCTATAACCTAGTCCGTATCAGGGAAGGGGATGAGTGGAAGACGGCATTCCGTACGAGATTCGGCCACTATGAATATTTGGTGATGCCGTTCGGGCTCTGTAATGCTCCGGCGACCTTTCAGCACTTTATCAACGATGTTTTTCGTGATTTTCTCGACATTTTCGTGGTGGTCTACTTGGATGACATCCTAATTTTTTCCCCCTCACGGGAGGTTCATCGGGGTCACGTAATACGGGTACTAGAACGGTTGCGTCTACACGGGCTATACGCGAAGGCAGAAAAATGCTGTTTTGAACAGCACGAGATAACGTTCTTGGGACTGGTTCTCTCTTCCGCGGGGGTCGCGATGGATCCCCAGAAGGTCACGGCGATCTTGGATTGGCCAATACCCGCCGACAAAAAAGGGGTACAGCGCTTCATTGGGTTCTCTAACTTTTACAGGAAGTTTATTAGGAACTTCTCCGGTCTGGTCTCCCCAATCACACAACTGACGAAACTAGGGGTCCGCTTTAAGTGGACTCCCGAAGCGCAGACGGCATTTGAAAGACTCAAAGAATTGTTCACCTCTGCTCCCATTCTCTGCCATCCAGATTCTTCATTCCCATATGTTTTGGAAGTGGACGCCTCCGAAAATGTGGTAGGAGCGGTGTTATCCCAAAGGAATGGTACCAAGGAACTACTGCACCCCGTGGCGTTCTTCTCCAGGAAGTTGACACCAGCGGAACGTAACTATGACATTGGAGATCGGGAGCTTCTGGCCATAAAAACTGCTCTTGAAGAATGGAGGTATTTATTGGAGGGAGCCACGCACCCAATTCTAATATTCACAGATCACAAAAACCTTGAATATTTAAGAACGGCGAAACGACTGAGACCTCGCCAAGCAAGATGGGCCCTTTTCTTTTCTCGATTCTCATTCCATATAACGTACCGACCCGGGTCTAAGAACACTAAACCAGACGCTCTGTCCCGCATGTTCGAGGACCCCGACGACGCTGTGCTGCCGGACACCATCTTGCCTTCTGGGAGTTTCCTCGCTCTACAAACGGAACTTCGCTCCCGGCTTCTCGATGCTTCCGTAGGATTACCAGTTCCGTCTGGGTCACCCCTCCAGAGCCAGGGGGGGCTGTTTTGGAAGGAAAACCGGATCATGGTCCCAGAAGAAGTGCGAACCTTGGTCCTGGGGCACTGCCACGACCATCCCATGGCGGGCCACTTCGGGGTAACGAAAACTCTGGATCTATTACGGCGCTCGTTCTGGTGGCCAGACATGATCAAGGATTGTGAGCATTACGTCCGAACTTGTCCCACCTGTCAAAGGAACAAGCCCTCCAGAACTAGGGCATGGGGACTGTTACGTCCATTGCCCATACCCAAGCGGTCCTGGCAGATGATAGCCATGGATTTCGTGGTCGAACTTCCACCATCCCAGGGCTACACTGCAATAATGGTGGTCGTCGACCGCTTTTCAAAGATGGCACATTTCGTGCCCTTGGAGAAGACCCCATCAGCACCAGAAACGGCACGGATCTTCATCAAGGAAGTGGTGAGGCTTCATGGGGTTCCCGAAGATATAGTGTCCGATCGGGGGGTCCAATTCACCTCCAGATTCTGGAAAGCCTTATGTAAATCGCTGGGAATCAAGCTATCGCTTTCATCCGCCTACCATCCACAGACCAACGGCCAAACTGAGAGGACCAACCAGACGATGGAACAATACTTGCGGTGCTACACGTCTTACCTCCAGGATGACTGGCTGTCGTTGCTGCCTTCCGCGGAATTCTCGTACAATAACTCGAGTCATTCAGCTACGGGTCAATCCCCGTTCTATGCCAATTACATCTTGGAATTCCTTTCAGTCAATAACAAGACAATTCAGGAAGCCATCGCTAAAGCCCAAGAGGACAGTAAACGAGCATTCGACGGTAAGAGAAGAGGAGAATTACTGCTTCGACCAGGAGATCGGGTTTGGCTAGCAACAACCAATTTGAAGATGCTGTGCCCTTCAAGGAAGCTGGGACCCAAGTACATTGGCCCGTTTCCTGTAAAACGAGTCATCAACAGGGTGGCCTACGAGCTCGAGCTTCCGCAGACACTCAGGATACATCCTGTGTTCCATGTGTCCCTCCTGAAGCCATCTAGACCGGATCCCTTCCCGGACCGTGAATCTAGACCTCCCGAGGCAGTCACCATAGGTGACCAGGAGGAATATGAAGTGGAGACTGTCCTCAGTTGCCGAAGGAGGGGAGGCCAGACGCAGTTCCTGATAAAATGGAAGGGGTATGGTCCTGAGGAGAACTCATGGGAACCCGCCCGGAACGTTCACGCGCCCAGGCTCATCCGGGAGTTTTTTCGTGCTCACCCGCGGTGGAGAGATCAGTGGGGCTCCCGGAGGGTGCCCATTGGGGGGGGGCAATGTCAGGGATCACGGCCCATGGAGCCGCGATCGCGGCTCCGTCCCTCGCGCATGCGCGGTGGCGGCAGATCGCGCCGGGACACAGGCACCAGGGCCCGGCGAGCCGCAGCTGACAGGACGCCGCGCATGCGCAGTAGGAGCCGCGGGCGCGCCTCAGGCGTCCAATGACAGCCGGGGGCGCGTCCTAGCCGGCCAATGACAGTGCAGGGCGCACTATTTAAAGATGCCCTGCACTGTCACAAGTTGCCGCAAGGTCTTCCTGTGATCCTGAAGTTCCTGTACCTGCCTGAGACCCTGATTGACCCTGACTATTCTGCCTGCCCCTGCGTTTTGACCTGGATTGACCCTGACTATTCTGCCTGCTCCTGCGTTTGACCCGGATTGCCCTGACCATTCTACGGATTGATACCCCCTGCTGACCCTGCGTGTGACCCGACTACTCTTGGCCTACCGATTCTGTACCCCGCTTACCCTCACGGGGTCACGATCAGTTGTTACCCTGCTAGGGCCGTTAGCCACTTCACATCTGGCTCTCCCGGTACCTGTCCCCAAAGGTCTCCTCGGCCACTGGGGGGCCTGCTCGGAGGTCGTGACCTGGCCCGGGACTGTTTTAAGTCCATCCCCACCATCAGGGGCCCTGGTGAAAGCACAGCCCGGGCTTAGACCCCACGCTCTGAGTAGGTCCGCCAGTTGGCAGCCTGAGGCACCACCGGCGGATCATAACACCATCACATATGGAATGATAAGACATGACATAATTGTTCCTATTCTTTGAGGCTGCCTGTGTATATCCAATGCAGGCAGCCCCTGCACATAAGGGTAGCTCTGGCAGAGCTCCAAAGCACCCTGCATGCCTCCCTTACAATGGAAATGAGCAATATAAGTTATGTTCATAAGATGCAGAACATAATGTAAGGCAGCCCATAGATGGGTGAGTTGTTTTTTTTTTTTTTTTCAATAAGCGTGATCATCCAGTCCCTGGTGAACCTGCCAAATTTCGATCCATATACTGGCTTAAGTTCAGTCAGCATCTTAATTAGAAAAAAATAGGGTTTAATATCACTTTAAATTTTAATAGGTAAAATCCATTCTTACATAACCTTAAGGGGACACTAAACTAAGCAAAATCTTATTCAAGTATGTAACTCAGAAAAGTACCTTCTGTCACTCTCAGTCTCCTCCAAATCTCCAAATTCCAAGGTTTGGGATCTCAAACAGGACGGCAGAAAAACACAGTAAGATACAATTTCATGAAAAATAAATTACAGGACAATTAACTAGTGGATAAGTATGGAATATGTTTGAAGAATAAGGATACTGAGCGGCCATATTTGTTGGTCATTTTCAAAAAAATTCAGCTTTGGTTCCACCTTTTGTCAATAGGTCCGATTGCTGTATACGGCTTCAGTCAAAATTAATGGCCTTCAGTCTTCTTCTTTTAGCCTTTTTCATGGCACTAGGCAGGGGGGCCCATTGTCCCTCCTACTTTTTGCCATTGCCATAGAAACCCTGGCCTGCCTTACACGGGTTCAATAGATGTGACCGGCTTGGTTAGAGATAGAAAAAATTCCATTGTATGCAGATGATGTCCTCCTTTTTTTGAAGAGGTCTGAAGAAGAAGCAAGTTCTTCAAAACACATCACCTGACATGTTCCTGCACTGCCATTGGTCGCCTGCTGAGGTCCTGACTTCCTTGCTGTCCATGCTGGTTTCAGCGCCATTTTTAAAAAATTCTCTGCTTTGCTGAACACTGACGGCTGCATCTCTGCTCATCCTGCACAACCAGGATCCATTTTCACATCACTGGCAGACTGAGGGCTTACCAAAGGCATTCCTTTACCATGCTATTATTCTTCTTACATTTGTGAGTAGTTTTTAAACCTCTTGTTACCAATAAATCTTAACCCTCTACACTGAGATTGGCGCCCCCTTGTGTTTGATTTAATTTCTACAAAGTTCTGCTTCGCTCTATGGGGAGCTGCCTTCACCATCCATCCACCACCTAGGACCCTTTGACTATGGACTTCCCCATCTCCATTTGTTGCTTCATCCCATTTTGAACTCATTACTATTGTACGCTTATTCCCCTATTTGTATTTGTATTTCTCCTGCTGTATCCGTCATTTGTCACTAACCTATTTAGACTCTTCATGTGTGTTCCTCTCCCAGCGCCATTTTGTTTTTCATTAGTACCCAACCCAAGGCTATATTTTTTTGCTGCTCAATTGCAGCACCTTGTGGGCTGGGAATCTGAGAGACCTCCCAAGGCTGCTTGCCAAATATTTTTTTTATATGTTTAAGGGCCGGCCACTATTGCATGTCTTGGAAGAGGCAATGGGGAGTGTCTCACTAACTGCCATGCCTACACTGCTGTTACTGTGCAAGGTGTGGGAGTAAACTAAGAAAATGACATGGATCTCTAACACTACTAGATATACTCCAATGTGGGGAAATGATAAGCTCCCTGAACTTCTTGTTCTTCAGGGTTTTCAGAGATGGAAAAGAGCAGGGCTTTCCACCTTAGGGCAACTCTCTCAATAATGGAACTCTCAATACGTTTGAGCAGCTCAGGATAGCATTTTCTTTACATCAAAGGTGGTTTTATCAGTTTCTTCAACTTCGTCAGGCGTTATTAGCTCAATTTTTTTCTACAGTATGTTTCTTCCCCCACCCTGATGTTGGACAGAATAGTTCAAGCAACATCAACTAAAGAACTCATTTCGGACATCTATTCAGATTTATTAAATACATTTTTATTGAAGTTCCCGGTTCTGTCCAGGACAGGATGGGAACAGGATATTGGTTCCATTTCAGAATCTCGGTGAAGATTCTTCAGTCTCTCTCTTAGGTGTCTCTTTCTCCGTCACATATATTAATGCAGATTTTTATTCTTCATAGGGTGTCGAGAACCCCTGAATTTCTCTATTATTATTGTACAATATTTATATAGCGCCAACAGTTCGCTCGGCGCTGTACATTACAATGGGAGACAATGCATGAGACAGTACAATAACAATACAATGTGATACACGAGGGGTTCAAGGGCCCTGCTCCTTGGAGCTTACAATCTAGGAGGGAGGGGATAGTGGTACGGGAGGAAAAGCTGTGGGGGATGGAGTGGTAGGAAGAGTGGAGGAGATCGGCAATTAGCAGAGGGCGGGGTAGGCTTCCCTGAAGAGGTGGGTTTTCAGGGTGCGCCTAAAGGAGAGGAGAGTAGGTGATATTCTGATGGATTGGGGTAAGGAGTTCCAGAGGATGGGTGATGCCCTGGAGAAGTCCTGGAGGCGGGCATGGGATGAGGAGACCAGGGAACTAGAGAGAAGGAGGTCTTGTGAGGAGCAGAGAGTGCGTTTTGGGTGGTATTTGGATATTAGGTCGGTGATGTAGTTTGGGGCAGAGTTATGGACAGCTTTCTACGTCAGTGTTAGCAGTTTGAATTTGATCCGTTGCGCAATCGGAAGCAAGTGGAGGGATTGGCAGAGGGGGGTGGTGGAAACGGAGCGGTTGGTGAGGTGGATGAGTCTGGCCGCCGTATTCAGGATCGACTGAAGCGAGGATAGCCTGTGGTGAGGCAGGCCTCACCATAGGTCTGAAATGTGATCCAGCTTGTGCTAGATGTGTTAATTCTGGTACTCTTATACATCTTTTTTGGTGGTGTCCTAAACTCCAGAGATATTGGGCGGAGGTGGTTGGTACACTTAATGGACTTTTTGATGTGAATATTTCTGTTGAACCACTTACATGTTTATTTGACTATGAAGATTCTTCATTATACACGCCACCAATGGTGACTATTATTCTGCAAGCACTTTGTGTGGCCCGCAGACAAATTGCCCTTAGGTAAACCTCCCAATATCCACCTTCTCTATCTGACTGTCTTTTTTTTATTCTGAACAAACTTATCTCTTTTGAAAAACACACATATTTTTTAAGAAATTCTATGAGTAAATTCAGTCAAAATGGACTAAATATATTTTTCCTGTATGGGAATAGGTTTATTATGTTTTTTTTTTATATTTTGTCATAAATACTAGTGTCTACGCTTGGGGAAATGTGATATTTTTGTTCCCATAGACATTATGTTTCGATTATTAGTCATAGATGAGGTCATTTCATGGATGTAGGTCTCCATTAATATATTTTTATGCTTTAAAGCTGTTATTAAAGCTAGGTGGGATATTCCCTTTTTTTGGTCTTGTTTTTTGTCTTTTTGTAAAGCCCTGTGTGGTGAGTATGGTTTGTTGGTGTTTGTTTTTTATGATGAAAATGGAAAAAAAATAAATGATTAAAAAAAAAAGAATAAGGATATTGTTTAGCGTATACAGTGTATGAAGGCCAAACTTTATTTTTTAGTTTGGCAATGGCTAAAACCCCAGTCACGTTATGTTTTTTTTTTTTTTTTGCTGCCTGTGTCCCAATATGGTGATATCACTTTACTTCCTGTCCCAAGACGCAGCAGATAATAGGAAGAAGAAATCTCTCCAAAGTGATGGAATTCCCTTTCTTTCTTTGTCCCCTTTGTTTCCATTTGAATATTTCTCCTCACCTCCTGTGCTGGTGATAACTGCAAAATGTTGGCTTCTCCATAACTGTCCTCATTGGCAATGACTGCAAGGGCAAATATAGAAGGTGTATTTCCCCAATGGGGACACAGACAACAATGGAAATATGACTACCTACTCTATCCAAAACAAAAATACATATACAGTGGGGATCGAAAGTTTGGGCACCCCAGCTAAAAATTTGTATTAATGTGCATAAAGAAGCCAAGGAAAGATGGAAAAATCTCCAAAAGGCATCAAATTACAGATTAGACATTCTTATAATATGTCAACAAAAGTTAGATTTTATTTCCATCATTTACACTTTCAAAATAACGGAAAACAAAAAAATGGCGTCTGCAAAAGTTTGGGCACCCTGCAGAGTTAATATCTTGTACTGCCCCCTTTGGCAAGTATCACAGCTTGTAAACGCTTTTTGTAGCCAGCCAAGAGTCTTTCAATTCTTGTTTGAGGTATCTTTGCCCATTCTTCCTTACAAAAGTCTTCCAGTTCTTTGAGATTTCTGGGCTGTCTGTCACGCACTGCTCTTTTAAGGTCTATCCATAGATTTTCAATTATGTTGAGGTCAGGAGATTGTGAAGGCCATGGCAAAACCTTCAGTTTACGCCTCTTGATGTAATCCCCCGTGGATTTCGAGGTGTGTTTAGGATCATTATCCATTTGTAGAAGCCATCCTCTCTTTAACTTCAGCTTTTTCATCAAAATTTGCCAAAAATTTGCCAAAATTTGCTGAAATTTTATTGAATCCATTTTTCCTTCTACTCGTGAGATGTTCCCTGTGCCACTGGCTGCAACACAACCCCAAAGCATGATTGATCCAACCCCATGCTTAACAGTTGGACAGAGGTTCTTTTCATTAAATTCTGTGCCCCTTCTCCAAACGTACCTTTGCTCATTCCGGCCAAAAAGTTCAATTTTAACCTCATCGGTCCACAGAACTTGTTTCCAAAATGCATCAGGCTTGTCTATATGTTCATTTGCAAAGTTCAAACGATGATTTTTGTGGTGAGGACGTAGAAGAGGTTTTCTTCTGATGACTCTTCCATGAAGACCATATTTGTACAAGTATCTCTTTATAGTGGAATAGTGTACCACAACTCCAGTGTCTGCCAGATCTTTCTGGAGGGATCGTGCAGTCAAACGTGGGTTTTGAATTGTTTTTCTCACAATCCTGCAAGCTGTTCTGTCTGATATTTTTCTTGGTCTTCCAGATCTTGCTTTAACTTCCACTGTTCCTGATGACTGCCATTTCTTAATGACATTCCGAACAGAGGATATTGACATCTGAAAACGCTTTGCTATCTTCTTATAGCCTTCTCCAGCTTTGTGAGCGTCAACTATTTTCAGTTTCAGTTTTCTAGACAACTGCTTAGAAGAACCCATGGTGCTGATTGTTGGGGCAAGGTCAGATGAGTCTGGGCATTTAAAACCTTTGAGATTGACATCACCTGGTCTTCCCAGACGATGATTGAGAACAATCCATGACACTGGCAGGTCTCAGCTTTGCAAAGGGGGCAGTGCATGCTATAAATTCTGCAGGGTGCCCAAACTTTTGCAGACACCATTTTTTTGTTTTCTGTTATTTTGAAAGTGTAAATGATGGAAATAAAATCTAACTTTTGTTGACATATTATAAGAATGTCTAATCTGTAATTTGATGCCTTTTGGAGATTTTTCCATCTTTCCTTGGCTTCTTTATGCACATTAATACAAATTTTTAGCTGGGGTGCCCAAACTTTCGATCCCCACTGTATATACTTTAGGTATACGTTAATGAAACAGATTGGTTAATAAATTCTTTGTATGTTTTAATCCATATGTCCTAACTTGGAATATCTGATTTAGTAGTAGGGTGGAGGGAAATGGAGTTACGCTTTATATAGGGGGTGGGTAATCATGGTTTTAGACCACACCTACTGGTCTTAACAACACAGGAGGTTTTTAAATTCATGTAAATAATGAATTAGCTCTTCCCTATTCGCCATCGTTGGCAGGATAAGGCAATGACTATAACGTACAATGCTTATAAGTAACCTCGGACTGCAGCAAGCAAACGTCAAGAGTCAGTATTTCATAGGTAAGATTAGATCAGACTAACCTAGGGGCAGCCAATAATACACGTTTTTCTTTGTTTCTGTTATAAAAGTTTGCAAATAAATAATTGTTCTTCATAAATTTAGGCCGAGATGTATTCTGCTGCATTTCTTTGGTGAAAATAACCCAAATCAGTATTTATTATTTAGTCTGTAGGAAAGTTATAGAGTTCACAAACTATGGGATATATCTGAATATTGATCAGTCCTGAACTACTGACAGCCAATCTAATTTCTTGAATCCCACAAATGTCAGAACAGTACAGATATGCCCCAAATGACCTCTTTTTGCAAAGTAGACAGTCCGACATATTTCATGGCGAGTTTTTTGAAGTTGTAATTTTTTTGTCATAATTTTTTAGAAAATGACATTTAAAAAAAATGCTTCACAATTTTTTTTTTTACATACTGTCACCAGTGCAGTACAGTGTCATCATATAACTGGTCTGGCAATCATCAGGGATACTGATTGATGATGATTATGAATGATAATTTTTTTTTTTTATTATTTTTTATTAAATTTTTTCTCTTTTTTTATGATTTGTTTTTCATATTACACTATGACCAAAGTAGCATAATGTTACCATAGTAACATTGTACTACTTTGAGGCAGTGATCAGTATTTTTATTTTTTTATTTTTACACAATTTGATTATAGAAAACAATTTCTTTGCTATAAGCAATGAAATCGATTCACTCAGGTTTTTTGGTTGTGATTAGTTGTGATTGGCCACGGCTAATCACATGACACAGATGGGCTGTGCATGTGATCGCTGTGACCATTCACAGCTAGACACACTTGTATACAATGGATGGCATGAAAGGAAGCCATCCATTGTATACAACTGTCATGTGACCTGCTGTGATTGGTCACATGGTACTGGCAACGGGGCCGGTACACAGATCTGTCATCGGCCGTGACCGAGGTACACGGCCGGTGACAGATCTCGCCGCAGCGCATCCCCGTGGGCATGCACAAGGCGCGATCCAGGAAGGACACCATATGGCGACCTCCCGGAGAGACGAAGTGTTCGCCCGGCCGCCATTTGGCCATAGGCTGGGCGGCAACTGATTAATATATTGCAGCTTACAAATTCTTAGATGTGATGGCTGCTATAGTTTTCTTTTTAGGCTTTCTTTCTCTTATTTTCACCTGGTAATCTGGGCCGTAAGTCTGTTGTTATTCAAAAGTACAATTAGTTACAGGGATTGGACAAACCATTTACCACTAACAGGGTTCTTAAAATGAAAAGCTTTTATTTATTTATGTAAAACCTTTATCCCAAAAGGAAAAAAAACTGTTTGCTCTAACTATAAAGTGTTAGCTGGAGTTCGGCTTCAATTTGTCAGTGTATCTAAATCTGCTAGTACATCTAACACCCCTGACTCCAGAATAACAATGCTGCTGTCCAGGGTGATCCTGCGCTCCTTTAAAGGCACTTTAAAGAATAAGTTCACCTTTAACTACCTTCCGCCCGCCATATAGTACAATGACGGGCGCAAGGTGGTTCTTTCGTTCTGATAGGACATCATATGACGTCCTTCCAATCTCACCGCGCATGCGTGGCTCAGGGAGCAAGCAGCGCGGCGATCGCCGGTGCGCTGTGTCCGAGGGACACAGCGGATCACGGAAAGAGCCGAAGATGTCGGCTCGGTCATGTGATCAGCTGTGTCCAATCACAGCTGATCACATGTAAACACGGAAATGCCGGTTATCGGCATTTCTCTCCTCTCGAGCTGTCACGCTGACAGCTCGTGAGGAGGGGAGAGCCAGTAATCGGCTTCCCGCGGAGGGGACATGTACACTGATCATCAGGGGACTGATGATCAGTGTGCCCTGATGATCAGTGTAGCCCCAGCAGTGCCACCTGTCAAAGTCCATCAGTGCCAGCAGTCAGTGCTCATCCATGCCACCTGCCAGTGCCCATCAGTGCCACATCAATGCCACATATCAGTGCATACCAGTGCACATCAATGCCACATTCAGTGCCCATCTGAGCTGCCTTTCAATGTCACCCATCAGTGCTAGTCAGTGCCACCTATCAATGCCAATCAGTGCCACCTATCAGTGTCGCCACTCAGTGCCACCTATCAGTGCCAGTTAGTGTCGCCTATCAGTGCGCATCAGTGCCACCTATCAGTGCAAGTCAGTGCCGCCTATCAGTGCCAGTCAGTGCCGCCTAACAGTGCCAGTCAGTGCTGCCTAACAGTGCCAGCCAGTGCCACCTATCAGTGCCAGTCAGTGCTGCCTATCAGTGCCGCCTATGAGTGCCATATATCAGTGTCATGTATCAGTGCTGCCTTTCAGTGACCATCAGTGAAGCCTGTCAATGCCCATCAGTGCAACCTACCAATGCCTCCTCATCAGTACCCATCAGTGCCACCTCTCAGTGTCCATCAGTGCAGCCTATCAGTGCCCATCACTGCAGCCTCATTAGCGCACATCAGTGAAGGAGAAAAATCACTTATTTACAAAATTATATAACAAAAACTAAGAAAAATCTCTTTTTTAAAAAATTTTCAGTGGTTTTTGGTTTGTTTAAGAAAAAATAAAAATCCCAGAGGTGATTAAATACCACCTAAATAAAGCTCTATCTGTCTAAAAAAAATGATAAAAATTTCATATGGGTACAGTGTTGCATGACCGCGCAATTGTCATTCAAAGTGTGACAGCGCTAAAAGCTGGAAATTGTCCTGGGCAGGATGGGGGTATAAGTGCCCTGTAGGCTAGTGGTTAAAAAGAAAACAATACATGAACATCTTTTTGCAGGTGAAAATGTTTTTTGTTTTTTTTTACTGGTAGCCTTCAAAGCATTGCACTTAAGATCAGCAGATTGTGGATGCAATGCAGGGCTCCTGCAGACTGCCAGTGTAAGCTTTCTGCTCATATCTCATAGGGGCAGGTAGGTACGCAATGACAGAAAGTTTCAATGAACTCAACAGTGCCCTGGTAGTTGAAAGGCTGTACTTGTAGTTCTTCCATTCACAGAACTCTATGAATGAATGACTCGCTCGGATGGGCAGAGCCTCGCCGGTTGCATCTTTTTAAAATGGTGATTACAATTGCGGGGAGCTGTCACAGCGGGGACTCAGGGGCTGCAGGGGCAGCTGCAGCAGTAACATGTTATAAAAGGTGAACTTATCCTTTAATACAAGAGGTGTGTTACTGGCCAGAACAACAGGTGAAAACACAGGGAAAAAAGCTTACAAAAAGAAAACTAATGCAGCCACCACATCTCATGACTGGTAAGCTGCAATCTTATTATATTTTTGGATTTGGGTTTAATACCTCTTTACATTCTCTTGCTCCAATTTCTGCAGTCAGGACAAACCATTGTCCTGATTTTGAGTTCATTGAAACAGCGACTTTGACAATCAACCAGAAGGCGGCTCGTACTGCTATGCAGTATGTGTTATTAAGGTCTAATATTATAATAGATATGGATAATGGAGTTTAAAAGATATCAGAAGCAGCAGCCCAGCAGATTGCAATACTACTGCGATTTTCATCTAATTAGTAAAGAAAGTTGTTATTTTTAGGCCCAGGCACTTACGCACTTGTGAAAACGTTGACCTTTGTAAATCCATGCTTAGACAGACATTTCCAATAAGTGTTGAGCAGGAGCCTGCCAGCTCGAGCTTTTCCAGCCTGATCTCTTATTTTTCCCTCCATCATCTCTAGGCTGAATTTAATCTGAGTTGGTTCCTTTGAGCCTTTGTGCTTACTGGGGGAGATGGTTGGCGCAAAGAGATCGTATTACAACTTTCATTTCCTGAAATGTTTGAGGGAACATCCAGGGTTTTATCCGCACATCAGGCAAAGTTGCCGGCTCAGGTTTCAGGTCTTGTCACTCAGCTGTCACCAAAACAAATGAGGCTCTCTGAGATGGAGATTGAGTGAGCTACCTGCTATTCATGACCCCTGCAGCAGGTGATCACTCATGGGAAAAGCAGGTAGAATGAATCATTTTGCTGCCTTTGTGTTTCCTCTCCTTCTTGGCTGACCCAACAGTGGTGTGAAAGCTGCTTGTGACAGAGAGGGGAGTTTAAATTAACTCTATCCTAGCCAAGGCGTCATCCAGGCCAACTATAGCGAAAAAGATTGTATAACTGTACCGGGTTCATAGCTAGAACAAGATTATTCAGTATATTCATTTTTCTTTTTTAATTCCACATGCCTTTATACATCATTTTGACTCCACATTTACCCTGGCTGTTCAGCAAATATGACAAATGTGCACAGGGCCGTGGATAAGGGGGTACCACCAGACCTGTATGGGACCCAGGCCAGCAGGGGGGCCGAAGTAGCTGGGTGAATCAGATGTGGGCAGGGAGGGTGATCGGCACAGCAGGGGGGCAATTACTGGAATCGATCCCCTGTATGACTCTCTACAGAAACTGAAAGCTGGCTTCTTCTCCTCTCCCTCCCACTGACTTTCAGCTGCTGCAGAGAGAGCCATACAGGGGATCGGTTCCAGTAATTGCCCCCAGTAAGTGTACCCATCACCCTCCCTGTGCACCATACGTTTCCTCCTGCTGCCCAGGCACTCCAGTGTGCCCCCACAGTGCTGCCAGCTTCCCTCCTCTCCTCCCACCAGCAGCTGCAAGCACACAATAGAATCCTTCAAAATGGAGAGTAGGGGGAAGGGTCCTGTAAATATGTCACATTTTTCAGCCCATTTATTTCCTGAATGAATATGAGTAATCGGTACTGATCACTCACTGTGTTCACTCATAACTAAAGCATAGTAAGCTGTGATTTTTTTTTAGGGGGGCCCTGTCAGATTGGCTGTATGGTGCCCCGTGGTTTCTAACAGAAGCCCTAAATGTGCATAATTACTTGAGTTCTAGCCTTTATATACCCCTTTATTAGCAGGCCATTTTTCAGTTTTCAGTGCTGTGATACTTTGACTGACAATTACTTTGTCATGTAACTATGTACCCAATAGATTTTAGATAATAGTTTGAAACCAATAGAGATTTCTGGGATTCTTGGGTGCTGGTGGTCTGCTGTATCGGTGTTGGCTGCATAGGTAGTGAACATTCTCCATATTTATACTACAAAGGAATTTGGACTGGTCATGGCATTCTGATATTGTGTGGAGGGCCATTTAGTGTTTAGGTATCCCCCCACCCACGGTGGTCACCTTCTGTGGATTTGTAATAATTTTAGGGAGTGACTCTCTACTTATATCAAGCTTCTTTGACCTTTTATACCATATACAGCATATATCCTCCACCTTTCGGGGGACATCCACAGTTTCCTTTGTGTTTCAATGCTGCAAAGAGAGTTCCATGGAAATGTTTTTTTTTTAAGTTACGAGTGGCTGTAGGCTCCTGCTGCATTCTATCCTATTGTTAGGAAGATTCAAGCGATGAATTGAAATGCATTGTGGGTATGTATTTAAAGTGATTCTGAAGGCTTTTTTTTTTTAAACAAACATGTCTATACTTACCTGCTATGTGTAGTGGTTTTGCACAGAGCAGCCCGGATCCTCCTCTTCTCGGGCCCCTCCCACCTGTTGAGTACCCCCACAGCAAGCAGCTTGCTATGGAAGCACACACTGTTCTGTATATCCATTCACACATGGAACTGTGGGCCCGCTCCACCCCCCCTCTCTTTTCATTGGCCCGCTGGCTGTGATTGACAGCAGTGGGAGCCAATTGCTCCCACTTCTGCCTCAGTCAGTGAGGAGTGAGAGTCCTGGGATAGCCAAGACTCCAGTGCACATCGCTGGATTGAGAAGGGGCTTAGGTGAGAAGGGGAGGTGCTGTACACAGGAGGTTTTTTACCTTCATGGATAGAATGCACAAAGGTAAAAAACCTTGAGCATTTAGAACCACTTTAAAGGGACACTTCTCTCTATTATAATATGATTCAGTGGAAATTTGTTTGACCATTCAGTTGGTTTACAGATCATTTTGTCATAATATGTATGGTGTTTTTATTAATTTTTATAATAAAATAATATTTTAATAGCTTTTGTTGTTTCTTTAAACTATACATGGTGCCTTTAAAGTCCCAATTTATTGCACAAACTTATTTTTCTTTTGGTGGTATGTTTAACTATATTACTATATAAAGGAAAAAAGAACAAAAATGAAAACAAAAATCAGTGACCTTTCCTTTTTTTTATAAAACAGTGGTCTTCAAACTGCTATCCAGCTTTTGTGGCACTACTTCCCCCAATGTCAGCAACAGTGAGGCATAGTGCCTGCCACTGACACCGACATTGGGGCGCTATTCCTCCCACTGAAACAAGTGATGGGGTGCTATTCCTTCCACTGAGACCAATGATAGTGAACTATTTTTCCCATTGTTACCAATAATGGGGCATCACTCCTCCCATTGATACCAAGGACGGGGTGCTATTTTTCCTATGGACACCAGTGATGGGACACTATTCCTCCCACTGACACCAGTAGTGATGGGGCACTATTACTCCCCTTAATACCAATGATGAGGCGTTATTTACTCCCACTGAGACCGGAACATTTTCTTCTCCCACTGGCCACAGTCTGGCCCCCCTAAGGTTTGAAGGACAGTAAACTGGTCCTTGATTTAGTAAGTTTGGAGACCCCTGTTATAAAACATATCTAAGAACAGTACAAACAACCTCAAAATGACCACGTTTCATAAAGTAGAGACCTACAATTTTTGAGAAATAAAGAAACATGCCACTAAGGAGCTGGGTAAAATATGGAGCTTTTGTAATGATGCACTAAAGTTGGGTTAATGTGTAGAATAAGAGGTGAAGGAGCAAAAGCATATTTCTTTAGCACAACATCATATTTCAATTATTTCTAGTCTACTCCTTTTACTCTGAACGATCATGAAGTTTGTAAACTTACTTTGTGAATATCCCCACACATTTATTTCCTTGAATCCCATGACACATATTCACTATGCCCTGTTGATAGGCCCTGCTGTGTCACACATTTCACAGAGCCTCTCTACTGGACCACAGAGGTGCTGAGATGTAGTGTTTCAGGAGGCAGAGTCAGTACAGGAATTAATGCTGGCAGGCAGCAAGGTACCATGGGATATGTAGTCCTTAGAAATGGAAAGTAAATAGTAGAGGAAAGGCTGAAAAGCATTCAGGGAATCCAGGAAGTTGTGGAAAGAGACAGCCAGTAGACAGGCAGAACTCCCAACATGGAAGGAGATTTTTCAAGTAAACTTATATTTGAATATAATAACTATTGGTCAAGAATAACTATTGTTTGTATTGCTATTATAATACTGATATTATAAAATAAAAGTGTATACTGTGACCATAGATTTTAATATACAGGCACTGCAGAGACAAGATGGAGATAAGATGTACAGGGGGTGAGGTGAAAAGGTTAAAAAAATAGATCCACATAAAATGTAACCAATTTAATCAAATCTGCTGTCTACCTTTCATTCAATAAATACATCACTCATAAGACAGTCAGGGCCTGGACTGAGCAAAACTAAAAGGGAGGGCCATCATGACTGGGGCGTGCAGACGAGGCGGAGCGTGTATTTGAGTGGGAGTATGTGCAGGATGTAAGGGGGTGGTTACTCACCTGATTGGAGTATGCAACCTTGAGGGGTGGTCTTGCCAGGATTGGGAGATGGGATGGGTCTTGCCGGAGATCAGTCGGAGCTTGTGACAGCACGAGGGTGTTTTATTCATCCTTCTCTGATACCTGCAAAGAAAACACTTAGGCCATGAGTGATTGGATGGGATGCTATCCCAATTGCAGCGGCGGAAGCAAATGGCTCAGGGTGGCTGCGTGAGAGGTTGTCAGACATGCTGCCAGGACCCAGGCCCGTGTCACCAGGCCCCTCTCCTGGGCATGCTCGGTGGTCCATGCCTCCGGTGCGCTTTAGCCCAGAAGTGACAACGTGGGTTCGGCGCCACTCTGGGAGCCCCTTAGGGGACTCTCCAGCCCCGCCAGTGAAGCGTCGGCCTGCTTTTCCTGGTGGGGGGGCTGGGAGGAATCCTCATCGCTGGCGGAACCCAGGCGAGAGCACGACCACCCGCTCCCCTGCCAACTCACCTGCTTCTCGGGACTATGCAGCTGGCCCTGCGGGCTCCGGGCCTGCAGCGGTGGCGGCCCTGTGCAGGAGAAGTGCAGGGCGTGACAGGCGACCTCCGGGGGAAGCTGGGACTATGCCCCCCGGGAGAAGAGGATCTAGCTCTCCAGGATTGCAGCGGGCCCGGGTGGATGACGCTGCTCAGCAGCTCGGGATGGCGGCTGCTGGGCCTTCCTCGGCAGCCCGGCAAGCCCAGGGTGGGTGGGGCTAGGTGGCTCGGAGCTCCAGGGATGCGGCGGGTGATGACGTCACCCCCCTGCGTTGCCTGGGCTCCGGAGCTGGGAATTGGGATCTCCTGCTCCTGCCTGCGGCTGCTGGGCCTTCCTCAGCCGCCCAGTGGGCCCATCAAGAGAGGGCAGCTCGGAGCGCAGTGAGGGCGGTGGTGGTGGCGGATGACATCACTCCCACGTGCCGCCCGGGCTCCGAAGCTGGGAACCGGCCTCTCCTTCGGCTCCGGCCTGCGGCAGCTGGGCCTTCCTCTGCCGCCCAGCGAGCACATCGTGGGTGGGCGGGGGCTGATAAGGTCACCCCTGTGTGCCACCCAGTTCCTGGAGCTGGCCGGTGTCCCCTATTGACTTCTGGGGCTGTTTTTCCATTGTCTTCCTCTTCTTCTCTCTTGGGGGGTTTTCGGGACTTGGGGAGTTGCGCTTCGGATTTTGTGGCGGCGAGCGGGTCTGGGGTTACTGGGATTGATGCATTGTCGCTGGGGGGGTTCCCTGGGCACTGATGGGGTTGTTGATATGCTGGTGGTGGGATTTAGGGATGTGCTGGAGCGTTGTGAGGCGGCCCGGGCTTCGACGCCATCTTTAACCGTGTGGTCAGCGGTTCAGGCTGCAGCATCTGGGTGTTGTCTCCATGGGAGGTAGAGACGCAGCTGCGGGGGTGCCCCCGCAGGTGGTTACGGTAGCTGTGCCTCAGTTCTCTAGAGCCTCTTCTGCCGTTAGGTCAGCTGTGGGTGGTTCTTCTAGCGCTGCCTCTGAGGCTATGGGGGGGGATGCGGCTATTCTTATGTTCTTGGGGCCGACGGCGGGGAAAAGGCGGTGCCGGGGTTTGATGGGGTGCGTTTGGCGGACACAGCCAAATGCGAACTTTATGTGTGCTTTGAGGGGCCCTTGGGGGCTCATCTGAAGCCGGAGGTGAAGGAGCGCATTTGGAAGGGTGAATATGTGGAGATATTTTCTTTGTTGCTGTTGGAGAAATTCAACTTGGACAAAGTTCGGACAGACGAGAGTAACAGGGAGAAGGAGGAAAAACAGCGGTACCGTTTGATCCCCCGCACTTTCTCGAATTGGCTTCAGGCGTTAGCCATTCTGGCGAGCATTATTGGAGAGAGGATACCGGAACATTGTTCGCCCCTCTTTTGTTACTTGGATGCAATCGGCTCAGAGGGTTTATGGGGGCATCGCGGGGTTCCGTTATGACGAGCAGTTTCGTCAAAGTATGGCGGTTCGGCCGTCTTTGCGGTGGGACCACAAGGATATTGGGTTGTAGATGAAGCTGTTGACGCCCGTGCAGACCACAGCTCATCCCTTTTTAGTGGGGGTGGAGGTGCAGCCTCTGTTGCGCAACCGGCTGCACTCAGAAAAGGATACTGCTGGCAATTCAATGAAGGATCGTGCAAGTTTGGATCTGGTTGCCGATTCCGTCACGAGTGTTCGGGTTGTGGGGGGGTCCCATTCATTGTCCCGGTGTTTTAAACAGGGAAGGGGGAGAGGTGGTGATGCTGGAAAAAGGGATGACGCCAGTGAGAGTAGGAAGGCTGTTGCCGTTTTTAAAGTGGAACCATGATCAGGCGGCAGCTTGCCTGTTGCAGCAGGATTTTGCAGAGGTTTTTTTGATCCCATGTGCGTTGGCAGTTGTTCTTCCTGCGGTGGATAATTTAAAATCGGCGCGGCTGCATCCAGACGTTGTCCTTGCTAAACTTGACAAGGAGGTGTCCTTGGGTCACATGGCTGGTCCGTTTGTTGACCCGCCAATGCCTGATCTGGTAATTTCGCCGTTGGGTGTTGTTCCTATAAAAGAGCCCAATAAATATAGACTCATCCATCACCTGTCGCATCCGCGGTGGGGTTCAGTCAACAACACTATTGACCCGGATTTGTGTACCGTTTCGTACACTTCTTTCGATGCGGCGGTCTTGTGGGTGCGACAGTATGGTCAGGGTTCCTTGTTAACAAAAACTGATATTGAGGCAGCGTTTTGCCCCATGCTAGTTCATCCTAGTTGTCTCCGTCTGCTGGGTTGCACATGGGACGGGCGTATTTTTGTCGATCGTTGTTTGCCTATGGGTTGTGCCATTTCTTGTTCCCTATTTTAGACATTTAGTTAATGGGCAGTTAGGGATGTTTCTGGGCTCGCATCCGTCATCCATTATTTGGATGATTTCTTGTGCATTGGCTCCCCGGGAAGTTCCATCTGTGCGTCGCTACTGAGCACGGTGGAGCATGTGTTTGAGTATTTTGGCGTTCCCATGGCTCCGGATAAGACAGTGGGTCCGCACACAGAATTGTGTTTTTTGGGCATTGTTATCGATACGGAGGCCATGGAATGTCGTTTCCCTATGGATAAATTGGAGGGGCTCTGGGTGTTGGTGACTGTGGTGGGTCAGTGCAGAAAAATTTGACTTCGTGAATTACAGTCGTTATTAGGTAAGTTGAATTTTGCTTGTCCCATCTTGCCCATGGGGCATATATTTTCCAGGCGCTTGGCGGCTGCCACGGCTGGTGTGGCGGCCCCGCATCACAGGGTTCGGCTGACTAGTGAGCTACGGGACGACTTGGTGTGGAGGACATTTCTCGATTCCTACAATGGCAGATCACTTTGGTTAGATGGGGCCGTGTCTAACTTTGATCTGGAACTGTTTACGGATGCGGCGGGCTCTGCCAGTTTTGGAGCCTATTTTCAGGGTCAGTGGTGTGCGGGTCCGTGGCTGTTGCAATGGAGGGAGGCGGGTTTGTTGCGCAATCTGACCTTATTGAAGCTTTTTCCGATTGTTTTGGCCATTACTTTGTTTACGTCTTTATTGTTTTGTTTCGGCTGTTCATGTTCCGGGTGTGGATAACTCAGTTGCTAATGCTCTGTCTCGTTTTCAGTGGGACAGATTCGGTCGGCTGGCACCAGACGTGGAGCAGCGTTGTCTCTCTTGCCCGGATCATTTGTGGAGCATCGCCTTGCCTCTTCTGCGGACTTGATTCAAACATCGGATTGTGCGCCCACTTGTGCCTTCTATGAAAAGGTTTGGCGGGAATGGCTGGAGCTGGTGAGTGAGGTAGGGGTTGGGTTCAGGGTGGATGATGCCCGGTGCCTCCTGCTTTATTTCATTGGTAGGAATTTTGAAACTGGTGTTTTGATGTCCCGGGAGCTGGCGGAGTTGGCTTTCCGCTTCAAATTAGCGGGGCGCTGTGATGTTACAAAAGATTTCCTTGTTCGGCAGGCTATGCAGGGGTACCACAAAGGCTGTGCAATTCCCGATTCTAGGCGGCCAGTTTAGTTTGGGTTCTCCATACAGTGGTGGGCCAATTGGCTGGTCTTTGTTCCTCATTGTATGAGGCGACTTTGTTCCGGGCGGCATTTGTGCTAGCATTTTTGGTGCTTTTTGAGTTGGGGAGTTGGTTAATCAGAACAAGTGGGGTGAGGGTTGTTTGGCAGTGGATGAGGTGGTCTTGCGGGGTGGTGGGTTGCATATTTTTCTGCGCAGGTCAAAAACGTATCGCTTGGGTCGGGGCACCTGGGTTGAGCTGTCCCAGATTTCCCGCATTTCTCATGTTCAGGCTGTTGGGGATTTTCTCGAGTTGAGACCCGATCTCCCTGGGGTTTTCTTTATCCATGTGAATGGGATGGCACTGTCTCATTTCCAATTTGGGGCGGTGTTTAAATGATGTTTGAGGTATGCTGGGTTGGGTGCGGAGCACTACTCGTCCCATTCTTTTCGCATTGCGGCGGCTACGGAGGCTGCCTGGTGGGGTTTAGGTGATCACGTCGTTCGACGTATAGGGCGTTGGGATTCAGCTAGGTTCTGGTTATACGTGCGTCCTCAGCTCTTGTGAAGGGTGGGTGATCTTTTGGTGGTGTTGGTTTTGTCTACATGGTACCTGTCACTGTCCATTCTTGTGTTTTGTTTTGTGTTGTGGGGGCGTTGTTGAGGATGTTCTACCTCCTCCCTCCCTTCTTTGTTTTTCTTTGCTGGTTCTGATGTCTGTTTGGTGTGGAACCTGGGCCATTCTTATGTCTTTTGGGGGGCTAAGGAGGCGGATGAGGGTCGGCAATTGGGTTTTGATAGGGGGGAGGCCAGGATTTGTTGGCTTGGTGTGCCGGGGATGTTGTGGTCCAGGGTTGTACCTGATATTTATCATTATTAGACCTTTGGTGTTGCATGTGGGCGGCAATGACCTCGGGTTGCACTCTATGCGGGAGGTGACCTGAGACATTAAATTTGATTTTTTTGCGCCTTCTGTCCTTTTTCCCACAGACTGGTATGGTCTGGTCTGACATGGTGTCCCGTGCTTCTTGGCGCCTGGCCTGTTCGGTCGACAAACTTAACCGGGCTCAGATAAAGGTGTTATCATCATCACAGTTCATCCCCATGCACACAGGAGGAGTTTACTTGGTCCAGTGATGTCACTGGTCACTTCGGGCTTTAGGAAGGGAAGGGGAGAATCTTGAGAACGAGAATCTTGACAGGGATAAAAGAAGACGTAATCCTAACAAGGTGCTCTGGAGATCTGTCACATCACAGCTGCCAGAATTGAGAGGTTAATTGCACAAGTGGCATCACAGTATTTAAAGTATAACTAAAGGCAATTTTTTTATTTTTGGATAGAGATGGATTAGAATACCTGTTTTTATTGCTGTCTGTGACCTTGTTAGGGAGATTCACTTTCTCTATTTGTTCTATTACCATTATCACTGAAAGTGAAAGTAAAAGAAAATCCCAATTTTTGGGTTGTCCCCAGAAAAGTAATAAAGGGGAAAACTTGCATTGGAAACACTGGTTCTGGTGATCTGGGTTCCCCAAGGAATTCCCTTAATTTGCAAGAACATTGTGCAGGGTTGTGACCAGGAATAAAAAAACAACTACTGCAAAAGTGACTGCAGAGCTCAATCTCAGTCTTCATGGTACTAAGATTGAGCTCTACAGTCACTTTTGCAACAGTTGTTTTCTTATTCTGGTTCACAATCCTGCGCAATGTCCTTTTCTCTCTTTTGGTCAGTTGACCATGTAGACTGTGCTTATGCTTATCAGACAACATTTTCCCGGAAACTGTATTTGCCGTCATAACCTTTGATACTGTACCTCATGGAACCGCAAATAAACTGGCAACTTCAGTCACAGAGGCACCAGCTAAGCGGCACCAACGTTGGACTTGCCCTCTTTGAAGCTCAGTAAGCCCTGACATGACTCTGTATTATTAGCAGCGCACGTAGTTAATAATAAGTGAGGAAGCTTCCGCTTTCAAGATGAAATATGTCTTCACTTTACATGTGAGAATCATGTAGCGTTTTCAATTTATGTCTAACCCATGTATATATTATTATTATTTTTTTTTTCATTGTGTCCCATTGGGGAGATTTCTATTCACTTCCTGTTCCAGAGACGCAACAGAAAGTAGGTGGAAATCTCCCCAAATGAGGCAAATTTCCCTCTTAAACTGTTACTAAGTCACTGGAACAGGTGTCCCCATTGCAGGGTTTACCTTTACTTCTTGTTCTGTTGGCAACTATGTAATTTTTGATTTCCCCTCTTCTAGTGATAGTGGTCACAGGATATGGAAAGGGCAAATCTACCTTGTGGAAACACACAACAATAAACAATTGATAGGGGCTGTATGAAGGGAATACCACTCCAGGTTGGTCCACTCATCACAGCCTCTCACACTACTTCAACAAAGTGCAAGCCCAGCTCGTCAACTGTGCACAATAGCATGGCGTAAGATTTGACTGGCTTCTCTCAGTCTCAGAGCCCAGGGCAAAAATGCCAAACTGCAACCCCAAGATGTATGAGCATTATGTGTCAGCATTCCCTCACCCCTCCAAATAAAATAAAGCACTAATCTGTATGCCTGTATGCTTACCCCCTAAGCATAAATTTCCCCTCCTCCCAGTACAAGTCTGCCTCTGAAATCCCCCCCCCCCCTCAGCAGAAATCTTTTCCACCACCCCAGTTCAAATGCTCTCTCCTTCCAATTCCCCCCCCCCCACACACACACACATCCCTCTCTCCAAAAAAAAAAAAAAGCTCAAGTCCTCTACCCCTCACATTACCCCTCCAAGCACAGATCCTCCCCACCCCCTCCAAGGCCCCCCTCCCAGTACAAATCCCCCCCCCCAAAAGAAAAAATTTCCCTTCCCAGCACAAATACCCCCATTTATCCCTACTAGCTCAAATTCCACTGCACAAAAAAAATGTCCCCTCCTTCCACGAATCCCCGTCCCCTGAGTTATTATAGCACAAACCCTCCAAATCTCTCCTACTAGCACAAATCCTCTTCCCCCATCTCCTCTCCCAACACAATTCCCTCCCCCCACATTTGCAATGTCCCCACTTCACATGATACCACAGTGCCCAAGACAGCCGCCCTTCCTGCACACCCCTTGTCCTGGCCCTGGCTGCACTCCTTTGCCACCTTTACAAATTTTACCTTCCATGTAAAACCACCACAAGGGCACAATGTGGAAGAAAAGGAGGGGTTAATGCATTTCACATTCTCCTCTGCGCTTACTCTTAAGCTTGGGGATGGTAAAAACAGGTGGTTAAACAGCATTTTTACCACCCACCTAAACTGTGAAACAGCAGACTGGGGGACTAGCACATATTGCCACAGGTGTGATGGTTTGCTTTGCAGTGCTGCAAAAATGATACAGCATGTCTCATTCAGCAGCAACCCCGCCAAATGTGATCAAAATGATTACACAATGTGATGTTTGCTGCATCCATTGATATGACTGACGGCATTCCTCCAAATGTGGCTTCTGAAATGTACATTGATGTTGAAATCCACTGGCAGCCGTTCTAGACTTACTAACAACTAAAACTGATTGATAGATAACAAATGTACACTATGTGATATTATTATTTTTGCATATGTTACATACTTTTAAATGCATCAATGTCTTTTTACCAATGCTGAGTTTAGTGAAATATGTATTTGTATGTTTGGTATGGCTACGCTATTGTGTGCAAGTTTATATCCCTGGTTTTCAGCAGTCTGCTCTAAGTTCTTGAAACTCAATGACCCACCTATTCCTCGAGGACTCAGATGGATGGATCACTTTCACTTATCTGTAGGCTGCTCTCAGCCAGGGATCACAATACACTCTCCTCTTATTCTTAGGAAAACAGAGAATTGAACATAGTTTTAGATGCCGAGCTTAGGTTAGATGTAATAAAAGCACTACTGGATAAATGATAAAATATGCATGGTGTGCAGCTGTACCCAGGCCAAGGGCTTATGAGGAATTTAAAGTAGATGGAAGCTGCAACTGAATGACATTTAGTTAGCTAAAGCACTGTGTAATGTAAACAAACTGCCATTTTTAAAAAAACGACTTGTTTTCATTGTTTCTTTTCTTTGTTTCATTTCAGCGTTGTTGATCTCCAGCAACCTTTTTGCAGCCACATCCTGTCTAGGCACGATGGAATTTTTCAAGGTAGATGTGGATAGAGCATGTGGAAGCTCATGCGACATGCAGGAGCACAATTGGGGAGAAAAGGACAGAATATTGTCAATCTTATAACAGGCTGTGTTTGAACAAAGACTTTCATGGTAGGATCACCAGCTATTATTTTAACGATTTGCCGCATGTACTGCGGGCGAGCAGCACAGGCACACCAGACAACCTACTGATACATTGTGGTCGATCTTCCAGGTTTGGAGAGCGCATGCATGTGCCCCTTCCCAACCCATGCTGTGATTGGACACAGCAAGAGTTTGGCAGTTGATTTCAGCCAATGACTTGGGATGAAATCAGCTGATCTGTGTCCAATCACACACAGAGTTCTGGGCTTCTAAAACACACATTACACATTGTTAGGCACACAATTAACCCCTTGGTTTCCCCTAGATGTTAACCTCTTCCTAGCCAGTGTCATTAGTACAGCGACAATGTACAGTATTAGCACTGATCACTGTATTAGTGTCACTATTGATGTCAGGGTCAGTTAGTGTAACTTCCATCCAGTGTCAGCTAGCGCCCGATTGCCCACCACACTATAAAAGTCTCAGCTAGCGCCTGATTGCCCACCACACTATAACTCGCTGATAGCCGACATTACCACTATAGCATCATAGCTACATAAATTCCAGTATATATACCATAGTTTGTCCAGGAAGCCACAGAACAGGGGTTCAGGTGAGCACGATACAGAGGATCAGGAGGGCACAGTATAGGTGGGCAAGAAAGTGCAGTACAGGGGGCAGGAGGGCACAGTACAGGGAGGGTAAGAAGACAAGTATACGGGCTTCAGGAGGGCACAGTACAGGGGGCAGCAGGGCACAGCTCAGGAGGGCACAGTACAGGGGGAAGCAGGGCACAGCTCAGGAGGGCACAGTACAGGGGGCAGCAGGGCACAGCTCATGAGGGCACAGTACAGGGGGGTTTATGAGGGTACAGCACTGGGGGCAACAGGGCATAACACTGGAATTAGGAGGGTACAGTATGGGGGGGTGAAGAGGGCACAGTATAGGGGAAAATACTGGGGTCAGTAGACTGTAGTGCAGAAATGGTGGCAAGGGAAGGATCTGTTTTGGTCAGTTGATCTCTGCCAGCCTTTCTCTTGTCTAACCTATGTGATGTTACATACAAACACCTGGAATGGACAGGCGAGGAAGGCCAGCTGAGATTGTCACAGGACAATTAAGTATGTTGCTTCCCTGTGCCGTTATGCAGTGTGGGGAGGATATACATTGTCTGCTAGCTGGTGACGTGATCTACTCAATGCCTGCCAGTGATGGGCTCGTGGACCTTTGCAGAACCCCTGAGGACTTCTAGTGGAACCCTGATTGAGAGACCCTGCTTTAGACTAATTGATGCCCTACTTTGTGCTAGAGGTTGTTAGGGTCACTTTTCCTTTTGTCATTTTACATTTGATATGCTCAATAAATGTTTCCTTGCATGTTTAGAGTGCAAAGGGCAAATGCTAATGACAAGTTTTATGCTAAAATCTTTATTTACATGGTATTGGGTATCCAGTGTGCAGCAAATGGGTACACCAGTGAATATGCAAGCAAAAGAACAGGAGTGGCTCTATAAATACAGATAATGTTCCAAAAGCTTGATTTCCTATTTACAAATGAAGAATCCAGATGTTCAGTGGATGGATGAACCTGTGGGCAACAAATGTGCTTTATAACTACAGCAAAAATCCAATGGGCAAATAAGCAGCAAATTGATCATTTTCTACTTAATATACCCTGCAGGCGTGGCAGGGTATGTTCACAAATGAGCTTGTGGCAGAAGAGTCAAAGCTCTCCTGCTGTGGGAAGCCCTAAACATGAAAGTATGTGCTGAGCTTCTCAGCTCAATATACACTTTTATACACTGTGGTTGGGGTGATTTGCTTGGCAAGTGCTGCCAAGTTCACTATTTTTTATGTTCCTGCACGCTTACTTCATTCTGTTTTTGGCAAAAACCAACATGTTGGAGACATATAAACCAGATCAGTACATGCATATGGTGTATACAGTATTGTTTGTTCCAAATGCAATGGTGCATTGTCATACCTGCTGCCATATATGTGAAATACACCTCAGATTTTTTTTTTTCTCCATAAATCAGAAATGTAGTGCTTAGATCAGTCTTCATACCCCAAGTCCAAGCCCTTTGAGACATGACCATAGACACAAGCTGGAGGTCTGATGTGCCTGCACAACTGACCACTAAATCTTTTTTTTCCTCATTGATTAGAATGTAGACATGCAAGCTCATATTGCACAGGCGTGTCTATGTGCTCAGCAGATGGCCTTATTGTGGGCATATTAAGTGCTGGTTGGGAAATTAAAACCAGCAGATTAATTTCTTCCCTTGAGGTTGATTGGTCGGGGTGTCAGCTGAAATTTGGAACTCTCCATAGCCATTACATTTTTTTGTCCAATTCTGCTGAAATTGGCTAAGTTTGGTTAACACTCTCTCATTATAAAGAATATATAACAGGCTGATTGATACTTAGCCTGAACAAGAAATATTTTTGTTTAATAAGGCAAAGCACTGTAAACCAATATAAAGCTTCAACCTTGATGGATCGGATCTCTCAGAATAGGTTCTGGTAGGTTCTCCAAAAATGATTACTCATGTCCCATGCAAGATGGGATTTTTGCACAATTGTGCTAAAAAATGTTTTGTACTCTGCAGCAATTTCATTCAGGGGTAATGCTTGGATTGTGAAAGTACCTGGAACATCCTTGGGCACACCAAAAAAAAATCACAAACAATGGGCATGGCTTAAAGAAGAATGGTTTGTTTGGATTAAAAAAAAAGAATGGTTAAATAGAACCTATGTAATGTATAGCACAGTATTCAGAACCCCTTGGGTAGTCAGTTGAGGAGTGCACCCCTTATCAATGACTCCTTTACATTCATGCAGAGCAATCATTGGTGTTGAGCATTAGTTACCTGGGAAAAGAGAGGCTCCACTGTTTCAGTGCTGCTGGTCCTAGAATATGCTGATAGAAATGTGTGCCAGAACTATGCAGATAATGACTATGTTTTTGCCTTGAAATCAGCATCCTGTAATCACCTGTACACCATCACTCACATTTTAAGGGGAAGCAGCAGCATTAGCAGCCAACCAGTACTCTATTATTTTGTACATTGCTTCCTATGAAGGTGCTTACTGCTGTTTATTCATTGTCCAATCACAACTTGGACTGAGTCCAAGACCAGGCTATCATGCTATACTGTAGTGTAAACTGCAGATAATTTCAGGATCTGTCTTTGACAGGATGACAAAACTGGATAAACAAAATATAAAAAAAAATTGATAGGGTAAACATTTCACATATACTGTAGGTATTTCAACTCTATATTTAGTTGCTTGCCTGAAGGTCATTTTTATACAAATCTGAATATGTATAAAGAAACCTTGGTCAGGAAATAAAGCTGTGGCAAATAAATGGATCGGTATAGAAAGATACACAGCTTTGCTTGTACTAGCTCAAGTGATATGAACTTCTTGATTATTAGAGAGATCAATAATCTCCAATTCATGCACCATTCATTAAATATCCCAGTAGGGACAAGACCTAAATGTCAATGTGACCCAATGCTAGAATGTGTTACTGTAGACTTTCTTCCTAATTGTCTCATTTCCCAGATCGCAGTCAGGGATCACATAACAAGTGAAAAGTCAATCAGCTCATCGATAAAACATGAAATACAACAAAGAAATGTCCTAGACAGAGAAATAGAATTTTCTGAATACTGCTGCAGTTTTTGTGTTCCATATGTAACATGTTATGGATTACACTTCGAGTCTCAGTATTTCATTGGATAACGATATTATAAAGCAGTAAGTAGTGGAATGTTTGGGAGTTTTTCAGTTGGGATTTTCTATTCATTACTGGAGAAGGAAACACATTGCAATGAAATTTTATATGTACAGTATGTATATATGGATAATGTCCATAATAAGCATTAGGCTGGATGCAAAAAGGATATTCCAGTGGATCTTATGCAGTAGCTGGTTCCTAACACTTTGATGGGCTGTATGGTATAGTTTCTCCAAGAATATAAATGCTACTCATTTCTTTTTTATTAATTTTTAATAGATGTTATCGTGGTTTTGAGTCAATGTCATTTTTTTATATTTAGAATTATAGAAACTGATGTTTTATATTATTTTCTTTTTTATGTGTATAGAGCTTCTGGTTTACAAATACAGATGTAGTACCGGGTTCCCACATGACTTTGGTGTCACAATGTATTGTGTTTTTTCAACAAGAGGTGCAACAGAAGCTGCTTGCCTTCAGGCTCTCTCTGATTAAAACTGTACAAAACTCTCTAAACAAAGCAAGGAATGAGACGCATGAGTCACATTTTTCCACAGAGAAGTTAAAAATATCTAATTCGGTAACTATACAAGTCTGTATGAATAAATTCCTGACATCACAATATATGGCAAAAGTATAATCAGCTGGGATATCATTATCAGTACCGGCAGGAGGAAGCAATTCCTCACTCTCCTCTCCCTCAGTATTTACATTGTAACACTGAAACTTTGTAGCGAACTGCAGCAAGGGGCTGATCTGTGTCAGACATTTGTATATGACAGCCAAGATCTGTACCTGCATCAGGATTTACATGATAGTGTAATCTCTGAGCTTGCATCTTATTTCAAGAAGTAGATGCTGAGTCTGAATGATGGTAGATTCTGTGTTACGCTAACACATTATTTAGCATGCATGCAGTTGTCATAACTTCATCAACTTTAGGAATAGATAGGCCAAAATAGGAAAAGGAGGCTGGAGTACCACCTGCTGGCTTTGTTTATCTTTTAAAATTTAAAAATAAAAATCATAAAAATATATACAAAAAATATAACCAATACCAATATACATATACAATGCCGTTATATATTAAAGGAAAAAAGTGTCGGGGTGCAAATGGAAGTCGTTGTGATGTCAAGCTATCTATCTATCTATATATATATAACTAATAATAGGAGAAAGCCCTTGGCACAGTGTGGTGTTTATATTCTCTGTAGCATCTACGGCACATGGTGCAGAAAGGGACATAAAAGGAGGAGGGTCTGTATTTGCTTGGCTTGTGCTGACTATAAGCTCAGTTCTGTCTCCTTAACAGACCATAACCTAAAGCTAAAAAAAGTTTTTTAAATGGAAGCTTACCTCTTTTAGATACTCTAATCTGGACTCTCCAACAAGAATAAAATCTAGGTATTGCACTCCGTTTATGAAGGAGGGCTTTGGGCAAGTGTGTTCCCCATAATTAACCCTGCCTGTGCAAGCAGATCTTCATTGTCAATTGTAACTATATTTGAACACTAATTGTTATAACAAAGTGTTAATGGTGTAGAGGCAAGACTGCTCGCATTGTATGTTAATGAAGACAAACTTGGGACAGGCTCATTCTAAAGCCCGCCATAGATAAATTTAAAGCGATTCTAAAGGTTCTTTTTTTGTAAACTAACAAACATGTCTATACTTACCTGCTATGCGCAGTGGTTTTGCATAGAGCAGCCCATATCCTCCTCTTCTTGAGTCTCCCACAGGCTCTCCTGGCTCCTCCTGTCTGTCAGGTGCCCCCAAAGCAAGCAGCTAGCTATGGGGGCACCCGTTGCTCCGTGTGTCCATGCACACACGGAGCTGCAGCTTGGCCCCAACCCCTCTCTCCTCATTCGCTAACTGGCTGTGATTGACAGCAGCAGAAGCCAACGGCTCCCGCTTGCTGTCTCAGCCAATGAGGAGGCAGAGATCCGTGACAGCCAAGGCTGTCATTCACATCACTGGATCACGATGAGAATGCATGAAGGTAAAAAACCTTCAGCCTTTACAACCACTTTAAATTCAGTCAGTTCAGCAGGGACTGGCCGAGTTTCGATCCATGTATGGACAGGTTGGTTGTAATGAAGTCTATCCACCAGTGATCATTGTATTCTGATGGCTGGAAAACTCCCTGCTGTCAGAATATAAAGACTCCATGGGAAGGATTATCATCAGCAAACTGAATGTTTTGATGGGGGAATCAAGCAATATTCTTTTCTGCAACCCGTGGTATGGCCTGCATAAATATTGTTCAAAAAACCTTAAAATCAGCCATGACACCTCCTCCTGAGATGCATCTGAAAGGTAGGAAATATTTAAAAACATTTTTTTTAGGTATGCGCTGTGAATGGGAACACATAGCAAACGTGGTGGGGTTTTCTTCAAACTGATTGCAAAATTGGAAATTCGCTTTAAGACAAAATTCTTCCTGAATTGACTGGCACCATAAAGTGGAACCTCACTCTCTCCGTCAATATTGACTAGTTTTAATCCTCATGCTGCTAGTATTATTAAATAGGTAGGAATGCATATCATCTTAGATTGTAAGCTCTAAGAAGCAGGGCCCTCTGTTTCCTCTTATGCCAAATTGTGTTGTAACTGCAATGTCTACCTTCATTCTGTAAAGCGCTGCACACACTGTTGGCGCTATATAAGCCCTATAATAATATTTACTTGTTTTAAACTTTTTTCTACATTTTTTCAGTTACTTCCTGGTTTCCTTCCTAGACAAATTAAGTCATCCATCCCAGGAGTCTTCAGGAGGAGAGGGGCTTTCTCAGCTAAGCACACCCTCCTGCCTGCATGCCTAAGCTAAGGGCAGATAAATTTGAGGCAGTAAATGTCACATGAATCTTCTGCCTGAAATGCAAGAGGGTGTTTTTCAAAGTGATTTCTCAGCAAAATAAAGCATAGAGATATAGAGGGATGAGGGAGTTTGCTTTGAATATTAAAAATTAATTAAATTACTCCATCTAATACTCTGGTAACCTTATGTCCCCATTTCTCTCCCTCCTCCCACTGCTGAATAACCCTCTTTCCCCTGGGACTAAAACAACCCCAGGTCTTTTAGTGGTGGTGCACACATGGGTTTACTCAAATCTGCCACTTCTTGGTATCCCGCCAATTCCCATCCTGGACCTCACTTTGCGAATCACACGCCGCACCCCCAGCTGAATTCATCCACTATACGCAACTATGGCACTGGGTACTTGCATATAGGCGCAAATCATCTTTCTGTTTCAAAAGACAGCTTTGAACATATTCGCCTCCACTCTCCGAGTGCACACAGTACTATCTCAACGCTCTACTCTTCCCTGAACGCAGGTGGTCGATCCACCTCCCTTCCCTACATCGCCCGCTGGGAACATGATGTGGAAGTCCCTATAGAACTTGAAGACTGGAGCAAGGCCTGGCCCAATGTAGCTAAATGTTCCTTCAAAACTCCCACTATGGAGGCAGCTTACTAAGTCCTCCTACGCTGGTACTGGGTACCTGCCCGTATCGCTCACTCAAACCAATCTTATAATGATAGGTGTTTTCGGGGCTGAGGCCAGTGCGAGGATGAGATCCACACTTGAACGTGGTCTTCTGGTCCAGGGTCTTCGGCCTCTTGTCAACCCTCTTCTATGTGCCTTTTTGCAAAGACGCTAGACAAGCACTGCTTCATTGTCAAAATGTATAAATACATCCGTGGTTCATATAGTGAACTCGGTGTATTCACCCTGAGGTCATCACAGAAGACAAGGGGGCACGCTTTACGTCTGGAGGAAAAGAAATGTAATCTCCGAGCACAGAAAGGTTTCTTCACAGTGAGAGCTGTGAAACTGTGCAATAGACTCCCTCAAGAGTTGGTTCTGGCCAGCTCAGTGGATTGCTTTAAAAAATGCCTGGATTCTTTCTTAGATACACAGAATATAACTGGATGCTAACATTTATAGGTAAAGTTGATCCAGGGAATATTTGATTGCCTCTCGGGGGATCAGGAAGGAATTATTTCCCCTGCAGGAGCAAATTGGATCATGCTTTGCTGGGTTTTTTGCCTTCCTCTTGATGAACTGTGGGTGTAGGATTATAACTTTTTTATTTCTTTTAATGGTTGAACTGGATGGACTTTTGTCTTTTTTCAGCCAGACTAACTACGTAACTATGTCCAATCCCGGACTCTTCTCCTACCAGCAGAAACTGGCCATGTATCTGTTTATAGCTGCCATGCCTAATGGTCCATGAGAAAATGACCAATATTCCTAATGACACCCACCACAAATTTCTAAAGGTTTGGAACCCCTGGTGGGCATATGCTAACTCTGCCTCCGACTAGTATGGGCACCCCGGTCACTCGAAAACATGCTAACATGCAGAGCTTTTCTCTTACTTTCCTCCCTCTCTGTTTCCACTCTTTCTCTACACTATTTCTCTCCTCTCCCGGGCTCTCCCTACCTCCCCCCTACTCCCTCCTCACCCCATCCCCCCTGACCCTTCCCCCCACTTTTTTCTTTCCCCCTCCCCTCTTCCTCCCCCCCTCCTCACTTCCATCCCCCCTACCTTCCCTCCCTTGCCCCTTTCTCTTACCCTGGACCTTGTGTCCCCTAAGGTTATTGGTTTGGGTGCTTCGGACCCGTCATTTAAGACTACCCCGGATCTGTCGGGTTTTCAGTTTGTAATGTTATTTTCTGAAAACCTAAACCTTGACATTGTACTGCTGTCTTTTTTTATCCATATCCCCTGTGTGGGAACCCAATGCTTCATTATTTCTGTACACTGTTTACACTGTACTATAATAAAAATTATTGTACCAAAAAAAAAAGGCTGAAATAGCGTTTTTATGATTTGTGGTGCTCAGATACAGTGTAGTAACACTTTAAAGGATTATTTAACCTTTAAAACGAAAATAAATGCATACCTGCAAGTCAGGTGCAGTTTCTACAAAGCCTGGCCCAGTAAGTATTATTCTGAGTGATCCTTATTGTTCTGTGCTAGGATGGATGGTCCATTGGGCACACTCCTATTATCACAGAAGAGAGCATGGAACAAATGATCTCCCTCATCCACAAATCCACATATGTGCACTATGCACTCCGTTAGTTGCTAGTTTCTTGGTCAAGCTTTGAGGAAGCTGCACATGGCCTATAGGTATGTAATTTAAACGAAGCTCAATTTATCTATAAGGCACCATCATTTGGAAATCAAATTGTCTCTTGACTTCACTGGAAATTTTAACATAATGGGAAACTAACCCTTTCTCATGCAAAAAAAAAACCCAGACCTGACAATTTTTTTCTTTTTAAGAAATTATGTTTACTATAAAGCCATTCCATTTTTCGAACCCTAAACCATCTAGCCCCAGGTGTGTCCCAGTGATGTGTGTTTAGTAAATACAGCTTGAGGTGAACCAGACTACCATACCTCAAATTGTTCTGTAGCGGTCAGCGATGAAAGCTTGCTATGCTATCTTGTACAGGTCTAGTGGCCTCCAAGGCATACTGCTTTATCCAGTTGGCAGGTGTAAAGCAAGATCATCATTGCAGAGCAGACCAAAACAATGCAGACATTTTGCTGAGCAACATTTTGCACATTATAATTACATTTCTCACATTGTACCAGAATGTTACAGGGGTCATTGGTTGATATTACTCTGTCTAAACAGTGAAACCAATTATTCAAATGGCTATCACCAACTTTATTTGGTTTTTGTTTGTTTTTTTGTGACATTGCCACGGATACTGTAGGATTTGGAAAAAATTTTGCTTAAATTAATGATTATATATCAAAGCCCTCTTTGGTGATAAAATCCATATAACTTTTTATTTTTAAGCATGTAGTATGTGAGCATAATCAGAAAAATTTAAATTGCATTATCAATGTGTGTCAGCTTGTTTTTCTTTGCATTTTTTCCTTTTTTATATATATATACTGTATATAGGTTAACCATATTTGATATACAGGCTGGTATTACTGCTTTGCAGCACTGCACAGTAATTGCACTTTAGGTTTTCTCTATTACTCCTTGGAATAATAGAACTGATAGGAATTTGATGTTTAGGTTTCTTATGCTGAAATATATGAGATTTTAGTGGCAAGTGTTATGTTTTTACAACTATTTGTATATAAATTCTGTATTTATTTTGTAGCTCTGAAGAAAAGGAGAAACCCCACAAATGCATTTGCTGTTTTAGGTTGTCTTTCTGATTGAACACCAAAATAAAACTTTCCTGGGGCCGGTAGCGCCCATAAATGCATGAAAAATGTAGCTGTGTCATTTTTATTCATTGTAGCGCACCACAGCACACAAATGGTTCACATCTCACACGTGTTAGTGTGTACTGGATATGTGTTCCAGGGTGCCACCTAAAATGAATGTGTGGTAACATGCGCTGCTGTAATGTGTGCTAAAGCGCATTTGCTGCTGTTACCCCAATGCATGTGTGTGAACGGGGCCCTTGGTTCTGCAAAAAAGTAGAAGAAAATTATTTTTTTTTTAAGAGAACAAGTTTTTCACTTTAAATAAACTCATTAAAGGTCTCAATGGAAGAAACAATCTACTTAGCCTTCAGGTAGTAGCAGGTTAAGCAAGTGTAGGTGAGCACTGTATCCGATGCCTGGGAAAGTGAGGTGTACATGTGAGGTAGGGCAGCAGTGTGGGAATGAAATGCACTGAGCTGCCTGCAGGGCTAAGAGGAAGGATGAAATGTAATGCTCTGCACTACTTATAGACAGGGCTGGGAAGCAGACACAGGTGTGACTGACAGATACATTTTTTCTCAGGCCTTTCAACAAGAAAAAAAATCCAAACACAACCTCACCGGCCTCTGCTGGGAGGCTGATCTCAAAACGGTGCTGACTTTCAATTTACTTAACGCCTGCAGTCCCCAGGCACCCATTAGCTGCTATTGCCTCTGTTCCCACCTGAAAGGTCATAGTCATTCATTGTAATGTAGCTCAGGCAGACTGCAATCGAGAAAGAGCTTGAAGTATTACCAGCAGGAAATGCTTGGACTTATGGTTCCATGCCTGAAGGAGAGACATTGAGGAAGATAATTTGTGGATAAATGTGCTTGAAATTACCATTTCACATTTTTATTCAAACCAAAAAAAATTTTAATTTAGCACATAGGTCTTAAAGTGACCCTGTTGCCAGACAATTTATGTAAAGGATAAGTTCACCTTTTACAAAAAATAAATGCACAGGAGAAAAAATGTGCATTTACAATTTTTTGTTTCTGGAGCCTCTAAAGCGTGCCATGCAGGTCTCCTGCAGACCTGTCAGTATATCTTTTTGCCTATACAGGATGTACGGGCAAGCAGATATACTGGCAGCAAGGCTGTTGGGACTTGTAGTTCATTCATTCACAGAACACAGCTCTGTCCATCCGGCTACATTGTGACAGCTAGCAGGGAGGAGAAGATCCCCCGCTAGCTGTCACAATGGGGAGCGGGAAGGAGCAGGGGCCTGGTCTGTTTATAACGTTTCATGTTACATGCTGAATATGGGTGTAACATGTAACGAAAGGTGAACATATCCTTTAACAACAATCTTCCTATACGTTTATATGTGCATTTTACATATTAGGGATGTTATTTCTGTTCCTGTAGAAGCCACCCAAAAACTCTGAGACTGCTACTGGGTGCCACCATCTTCGATATGATGTCAGCAGCACCAACAGACCTAGAGTCGTCATTCAAGTGGGAATTTGGGGAATTTTATATTCCTGTAGAAGCTGCCAAAAGCCCTGAGACTGCTACAGGATGCCACCATCTTTGATATGAAGTCAGCAGCACCAGCAGACTTAGAGCTGTTACTCAAGTGACATTCTATAACAGCGTTTCTCAGCCAAGGTTCCTTCAGAGGATGCTAGGGGTTCCTTGAGCAATGAGCAATTTCTTCCTCTCAGATAACCGCTGACAACAATGGAGATTTTATCTATCTGTAAGGAGGGTACGTCTTCCCAATGACCAAAAATGCAAGAGGATTCTTCTGAGTGACCATCACACTAACATACCATGAGCTATGAACATAGAAATTATTAGCAGGGGTTCCCTGAAACCAGAAAGTGATTTCAAAAGTTCTACTGTGTTAAAAAGGCAGAGAAAATCTGCTCTATAGTATCCTACTGCACTTCTTCCCTGGTTGCTACACAAAAGGTTATGTTTGGAGGTGAAAGGAAGGGTGGAGGAGCTGGGCCCACACAGACAGCACACACTCCAAGAAGAGAAGAAGGCTATGACGTGGAGGGAAGGGTTTGTCCTAAGGAATCCTCTGGAGTAGTCGCAGTTTCTAGCAAGTTCAAAGGCACATTGAAATTCAACAAAAAATAATGCATAAGAAATGTAATGCTTACCCCTGAGGGGGCCTCTGAGACTGTACCCAGGTTTCCCACTATAGTACAGAGGCTGCCAGTCACACAAGCACAGTCTCACACACACTGATAATTCAGGCTCAGTCCAGTGGATTTATTTTTATAATTTATTGTTAAAGAAATTTAACAGGAGAGGGGTTTAGGGTCACAGGGTACTCCAAATCAATGATAAAAATGGCTGGAAAAACGAATCTTCTATTAGCAACTCTTTCTGGAGGTGACAGAATAGCCAGTATATCTAGGACCCTGAAGTGGTAGTCCATATAACCACTTCTGACACTTAGTTCTCATCTGGCACTTACACAACTAATAGTCCCCAGCAATGTCCTTAGTCACATTGTCCCAGGAGCTGTCTATCACACAGCATCCACATGTAGATCCTCAGTGAGGGGGATGAAAGAACCTTCTCCAAACCAGGACTTCAGAACAGTGCCCTCCAACCATAGTCCATTAGCAATCTCCTTCAGACCCTCAGCCCAGCCGCTGCTGAGGCCCAAACTGCAGTTTCTTGTTTTAGTGTAGGTGCTTCCAGGGCAGCAGCCCCAAGAGAACTGAAACCCTCCCTGAAGGGAAAATAACACTGACAAAGCTTCCCAAACATTTATTACTTCCCCAGCCACCTTCTGGATGACTCCTTCTAGGGATTTGGCTGGGGCATAATAAATATTCACACTAGTTTGAATCTATCTGCCCTATACTGTGCAGACTTCTTTCAGAGGCAGGTAGGAGAAATCAAACTCTCAGCACAGGAAACCCTAAACAACCAAAACAATCGATGCTGCATTCACTACAGTAAAGCCAAAAACTAAATTCAACCTAGCAGCCTAACCAGAGCTTCAAGTCCAAGTAAGCATTTAAAATACATGAGTTTTCTGTGCCTTTACCTGTAATTTTTGAAGTTGGTAACAAAGTTTCTTTAACCCCCCTGGTGGTATTCCCTAGTGTAGCTCGGGGTTAACTTTCAGTACCAAAAGCAGTAACCCCGAGCTACACTTGGGAATACCCTGCAGCGTTGCTCAGGGATTCCCTCAATTACTTACCTTGTCCTTCACTCCTGCGATGTCTCCCCTGCAGCGTCCCCTGTCATCTCCTCCGGCCGATGCCGGCATCCGTCTTTCGGGTTCTGTTCCCTGCAAGCGTCGGGACAGATGGAACCGACAGGAAATTCAAAACTTTTAAAAGTGACATTCACTCAGTACACTAAAATCGCATAGTACAACATTACTGTATCAAACCATTTCACATACATTTTGTCCCGAGTGCTTTGTCCTGTGCCCTTCCTGAAAAGAAAATACAAGTACTTCCAGGTATGTAGGAGCGTGTGACTCCCTCCATGTGACAGTGCCTGGCCAATCAGCGCTGTCATGTGGGGCATCAACATCTCTGTGTAAGCTACAACTCCAATGACTCGTAGCTCACATGAAGCTTTCCTTTCACTTTTGGTGGCTGAACGGGGTGGTGTGGGAGTAAATGGAAAGTATATGGTATTGGGAATGTTTGCACTATGCAGTCCTGGCAAACATGTCTGCTATGTGTCAAATCAGATGAGTGATGCAATAGTGTGTCCATGGATGCTCATTGCAATGTGTTAGCATGTGATTTTGACATCAGCTGCTTTTCTAGTTCTCTGCATTTTATTTAGATATTGCTTGTGACAACAACACAGGAAACACCTGTCAGAACAGATCTTCTTCCTAAAGCCATACACTGGAATCTGCTGGGACACGTTAAGATTCATTGCACAGTTTTCTTTGGGCGCTTTAACTGATATGAATGGGGCTAAAATAAGGGGCGGACAATACAGATCGCTGGATTTACTATGCAGTATACAACATAGAGGTGCTGTGGTGGAACATGCACTGTTAAAAAAATGTGATATTTTTAAGGTACAGTGAAAAAACGCAACAAAATGCACAGCAGCACTGTTGATGGAAGGAGATCTAGGCCCAGTCAGATGTACCTTTTTGCAACAAATGCATTATAAACTAGTTATTATGTATTTTGACATACAGTGCTTTTGATTGCTATGAACCAGGGGCGGACTGACCATTTGGAAACTCGGGCACTGCCCGAGGGCCCGGGGTCGGTAGGGGGCCCCATGAGATGCCCCTGGTACCTTTTTCAAAGGCTTTTTTGAGTTTGGGCAAGGACACAGAGGCCCCATGATCCCCTATTGCCTGGGGGCCCCATGAGTTGTCAGTCCGCTCCTGCTATGAACCATACATGTGTGCTTCAATGCCCAAAAACATGAATGACTTTGAAATGTCACAGTATGCAACTGCATTTGTGTAAATCGGTACAGTTCTGATACATTAGTTTTTTATGCAGCTCAAAGCTGAAATGGTCCTGTATGAGGACTCTACTCTGGTACACACTAGAGCTGGCTTACTGAAAGAGTAATCACTGATTAGTTTGGAATGTGAATGTTTAGGGTGAAGCTATCGATTTGACACTTTTTCTTTACAAGTAGAAATCATCATTTTTTTCCTGTATATTCTGTATTTTTTTTTTTTTTGCAGAGGCCCTAGAGAATAAAATGGTGGTCATTGCAAATTTGTATGCCACACAGTATTTGCGCAGTGGGTTTTCAAATGCAGTTAGATACACAGAATATAACTGGTTACTAACATAGGTAAAGTTGATCTAGGGAATATCCGATTGCCTCTCGGGGGATCAGGAAGGATTTTTTTTCCCTGCTGGAGTAAATTGGATCATGCTTTGCTGGGAGTTTTTTTTCTTCTTCTGGACCAACTGTGGGTATAGGATTATAATTTTTTTTTTTTAATGGTTGAACTGGATGGACTTTTGTCTTTTTTCAGCCAGACTAACTATGTGACTATGTTTTTTTGGAAACAAAAATTATTTTAATGCAAAAAACAATATATAGCCCAAAAAACAATATATAGCCCAAAATGTAAAAGATAATGTTATATTGAGTAAATAGATATCTAACATGTTAAGTTTAAAAATTGTGTATGCTCGCAGAATGGCAACAAACTACAATACTTAAAAATCTCCATAGGCAACACTTTAAATATGTTTACAGGTTACCAGTTTAGAGTTATAGAGGAGGTCTGGAAACTAGAATTATTGCACTCACTATAGTGTTTGTGGTGATACCTTACATGTGTGGTGCGAACACCGTTTACATGTGCGGGCGCGACTTATGTATACGTTAACCAATGCACACAAGTATGGGTGGATGGGGGAACATAAACATTTTTAATTTGTTTTATTACATTTTTTTTAATTTTACAATGTTCCTTTAAATTTTTTTCATCAATTGTATTCCTTTTCCATGAAATTTAAACATCCCTTGTGATAGAAATAAAGGAATAAGCATGACAGGTCCTCTTTATAGAGAGTCTATAAGACCCCCATATATCTCCTCTACCCTGGAAAGCATGAGATTAAATGCCCAAACCAGAAGTGGTGTCATGATGTTGCTTCCGGCCTCCTAGACCATAGAGCGCACAAGTGGAGCCCAGAGGGGCACTGGTGGGTGGCGGATGTCCGCTTCTGCCGACTGTAAAAGCAATCCAGTGACTAATTTTTTGCTAGGATTGCTTTAAGAGGAAAGAGCATCACTGGCTGAACAAAAAAGATACCAGGGTTAAGGCATACAGCTGCAGCCATAAACCCAGTATAGCCACTATATATATATATACCAGTCAATCAAGTACATGTACATGATTTGGTGGCAAGTGGCTGTGTGCCTTTTAACCAACCAATCATGTGCTAGCAAAACTTAAGTTTTTTTTCTCTTACATGTGATTGCCTGTTCAAAATCAATGCAGCTGCCTCGTTTACTAACAACATTTGCATTGCAAACACCATCTACTCCTTCAGCCCCAGTGTGTACCCGTGGTGGAGTCCCCATAGAGGATCATTTCAGCTGTCAGACACATACAAAAAACAATGTACAAGATATGTAGAAGAATCATCTGAAGTAGAATACATGCTTGGTTGATGTCAGAAAGCACTTCAAATGGAAAAAAGTGGACATTTTCACATCACATTAGAGAAAATAAACTGGAATTTTAATTGTTTAAATCTTAGCCTTTCACCACATTTATGTGACTATATGGTATGGAATCTATGAGCTTCAGCACTGTGAATTTTGCTCTTTTAGCAGTAGAAAGCAACAAAATAACTCAGACCTGAAACCAGATATGTTCATGTTCCATATCAACCAATCTG
Organism: Staurois parvus; assembly: GCF_062004578.1. NCBI lineage: Eukaryota > Metazoa > Chordata > Amphibia > Anura > Ranidae > Staurois > Staurois parvus. The sequence continues at coordinate 807,436 of NW_028318338.1, read as the reverse complement.
ATTCTCTGTTTCATGTTAGGGTACAGAAAAACAGAATGAAAGGAATAACCTGATTGGACCCACTGGACAGCTGTCTCCTACACATAGAGTTAATAAAATTGTTCTAAATACATCTCTCCCTCTGCACTCTCTCCTTCTCCTCACTTCCACTCTCACTTTTTCTCTCCTTCTATTTTTTCTCTCCCTCCACCCACCCACTTTTACATCCATCATTTTGTCATTGATATTAAAGTCCCTTCTTTTGCACCCTTTATTGGACTTTCTTTAGCAACCAACATCTAAGTGCAATGTCATTTAAAGTGGAAATAAACCTACAAAAAGCTGACAGGATGTTTATGGCAGAAGAGACCCTATTTCTTCTGTTATAAACCCTTCTCCCTGCTTGCAGCGTTTGTGTACAGTGAGCTATGCAAGCGCAGCTCAGCTTACATTTAGGGCCCACTCCATCAATTGCAGTGCGGTGAAATGGAAACCACACAGGAATGAGCTGCTCTTTCTAGACGCACGCTGGTGCCATTTATTGTTAATAGCTCCCCAATTGCATCTAACAAATATGTGTATTTGTGGCCAACAAAACATGTGCTTCTGCAGTACCATGGGGTTTGGTGCAGGTGCGATTTTGAAAGTAGTGCCTGTACTACTTTCTGCATTGTCCTGAACATTTGGCAGCCCATTGAAATGAATGGGATAGCAAAACCAGAACATGTGGGAATGCGCAAAAACGCACACACACAAATGCATATGTTCCAGTGTGAACCAGCCCTTACAGTACTGCAGTGTGCCATGATAATGTGAGTCTCATGCACATGTCGTCAGGGCCTAGCCAAGCAAGCTGAAGAGTTGGAACATGGATAGAGGACCTGGAGAATATGGTAGCGTCCTTGACCAATGGGAGTACTGACATTGCAGTGCTGGAGGGGATCACTAGTCAGGTAAGTCTGCCATAGGGGTTGATTTACTAAAGGCAAATAGACTGTGCACTTTGCAAGTGCATTTGCTCCAGAGCTTTGTAAATGAGGTGTGACTTCAATTTGCAAAGCATGCCCAATCACATGAAAGGAAATTTAATAAAAAACATAATTTTTTCTTCTGCATGATTGGATGATGGAAATCAGCAGAGCTTCCCCTCATTTACTAAGCTCTGGAGCAACTGCGAGTACTCAGTCTATTTGCATTTAGTAAATCAGCCCCATAATGTGCTACCATGCTGTGCATAGTAGCATATTATGGCTAAAAGATTCTGGAGCCCAACTAAGAAAAATTTTGGAGGAGGTTTAATTCCACTTTAAGTTGTGTAACTGTAGTATGTGTCATTCCAGATTTACATATATAAATAAAGTATATCAATTATTATCTTAGCCTAGGGGTCTCCAAGTTTTCTAAATCAAGGGCCAGTTTACTCTCCTTCCAACTTTAGGGGGGCTGGACTGTAGCCAGTGGGAGAAGAAATGTCCAGATGTCAGTGGGAGTAAACAATGTTGATCACTGGTATTAGGAGGAGTAATAATATCCCATTGTTGGTGATGGGAAAAATAGCTCCCCATCCTTGGCATCAATGGGAGGAATGGTGTCCTATCTTTAGTATCAATGGGAGAAATGGTGCCCCATTATTGGTATCACTAAGAGGAATAGTGCCCTATCCTTGGTATCAGTGGGAGGAATAGTGCTCCATCTTTGGTGTCATCGGGAAGAATGGTGCCCCATCATTGATATCCGTGAGAAGAATAGTGCCCCATCTTTGGTGTCATTGGGAGGAATAGTGCCCCATCTCTGGTGTCAGTGGGAGGAATAGTTCCCCATCTCTGGTGTCAGTGGGAGGAATAGTGCCCCATCTCTGGTGTCAGTGGGAGGAATAGTGCCCCATCTCTGGTGTCAGTGGGAGGAATAGTGCCCATCTCTGGTGTCAGTGGGAGGAATAGTGCCCCATCTCTGGTGTCGGTGGGAAGAATTGTACCTTATCTTTGGTGTCAGTGGGAAGAATAGTGCCCCATCTGTGATGTCACTGGTAGAAATAGTGCCCCATCTCTGGTGTCAGTTGAAGAAATAGTGCCCCATTGTTGGTGCCAGTGTCAGGAACTATGCCCTACTGTTGTTGACAGTGAGGGGAGTAATGCCCCAAGGGCTGCATGAAAGCAAACAAAGGGCCACATCTGGTCCCGGGCCACAGCTTGGAGACCACTGTCTTATCAGCCATGCACCTCCTTGCCTGAGTCAGTGTGTTTTATTGGTATATTTAAATATAAAGATAGAGGTCAGGCAGCTAGACTTTTGTGTCATTTAAAATAATGCCAATAAGATTGGTTTTGCTTTGCATGTGATATCTTTCCTTCGAGGATGAGAATTTTGGACTTTGCTGATATTCTGTGTTTGTAAATGCAATATTTATACTAGAGTATAATAATGCCACAAACATTTAAGGAAAAATGCAATAACCTTGACAGCCAAATATCAATAAGCAATGTTCAGTTTAGACTGGAGAATTTCTGGCAGCTCGCCCATTGGTTCGTACATGGGAGTTGCGCTAAATTAGCGGCAGAAATGTCGCAGCCGGTTGTCTGGCCTCCCTCTGCACACACCTTGCAACAGATCCTCATAATGAGAGTTTATGGAATACAACCTCCACACTCCCACCTACTACTATACTATACAGCCAGCATGAACCTCCCTTTCCCACACTGGCCGGTAATCCAATCTGCTGCACAATCAGTCATGGGCATTATACAGAAGTATTTCCTCTTGTCTATAAAAACTGCTCTGGTAATTATGCTGCACGTCTCAAATGGGCTGTGACAACGTCACCAGATTAACCCTCCCTGCGCCAGGGATGCTGGGACTAGAGTCAAGGAGGGCCAAAGCGGTTACCTAGAGCAACAACCTATAGGTTATCCTACATCCTCTATAGGGCCACCATGCACTCTACAACATAGCCATACAATCTTTGTAAAATCAAGGTTCCATTTATCAGAAGTATGGAATATGAAGACAGACCTAACCTATCCAATCAAGGGGGAGATTTACTAAAACTGCTGCATACAGAATCTTCTGCTGCTGTGCATAGTAACCAATCAGATTCCAAGTTATTTTGCAAAGCTAAATGAAACAAGTTAGAAGCAATTGAAGTGACACTGGTTACTATGCACCCATGATAGTAAATATCCCCCTGTGTGTATTCAAAAAGGAAAGCCCTTGCTCTACAATTGTTGGTAGATCTTAAAGAGATTGTACAATCAGATTGTAAAGTGTATGGCTAGGTGGAATATGGGAAATGAAGGCTATGTTAATTTCTTTTTTGTAGCAGGAGGAAAGAGAGAGAGAGAGAGAGAGGGGGGGAGAAACAGAGAGAGGGGGGGTAGAAAGAGGGGGAGAACGAAAGAGAGAGAGAAACAGAGAAAGGGGGAGAGAAAGAGATAAACAGAGAGAGAGGGGAAGAGAAGGAAAGAGAGAGACAGAGAGCAGGGGAGAACGAGAGAAACAGAGAGAGAGTGAGAGAGAGACAGAGAGAGAGGGGGGAGAAAGAAAAAGAGAGAGAAACAGAGAGGGGGGAACGAGAGAGAGAGAGAAACAGAGACGGGGGGAGAAAGAACGAGAGAGAGAAACAGAGGGAGAGGGGTAGAGAAAGAGAGAGAGGGGGGGGAGAAAGAAAGAAAGAGAGAAACAGGGAGAGAGGGAGAGAGAAACAGAGAGGGGGGAGAGAAAAACGGAGAGGGGAGAGAAAGAGAGAGAAACAGATAGAGGGAGGGGAAGAGAAAGAGAGAGGGAGAGAGAGAGAGAGAGAGAGAGAGAGAGAGAGAGAGATTGAGCATATATGTGTTGGTTGTTACATTTATCCTTGTGTGATAATAATAACTTCTATGATAATAATAATAATTATTATTATTTTCATCATCATCATAAAACGTTGGTATTATTATTATTGTTTTTATTTTTATTTTATTTACACTAACACATCTTTTCATATCAATATGTATGCATTTGTAAAGTATCCATGTGTTCTCAAAACCATATCAATAATTTTAAACACACACATCCTTTAAATAAATACATTATATATATATATATATATATATATATATATATATATATATATATATATAATATTGAAATGCCGCAGCTCTGTATCTGGACAAACTATTACTTCCAGTGCAGAGAATGTGTCGGAGAAGAATTTATTTTGGCTGCGAATAAATGGATCGGCTCGGTGGGGTTGAAGGCGATCACCAGCGCAGTCATTAGGATAGAACGGATGGAAGTTCGGCTTCACATTGCTCAGGGTCCAATAGCGACCCCCCTCCAGCCCGGGGTAATAAGAGCTTACAGATCACTTTGGTGTTTTATTGAAGTCAGAGGTTCGGACTGACTACAACTGGCAGCAACCATCGTCTTATATCGCAACCAGATGTCGGTGTCAGCGGACTGCCAATTGGATTTGTACTAACCTGGAAAAATTCGTATTAGTTGCGGAATTCAGAGCTGCTGAAGGTAGTGATCGTAAAATTAGCGAACGGTAATTGAGGCTTATTAGGTGCTAATCATTCAGAATTAGGATGAATACGCTTTGAGGCTCCTCCCGGGTCATTCATAGATTTGATCAATTCCACAAATAAATGTAAGAATTGATAGCGGGATAATAAACTAGCAATTAGCTGTTTATCTCGCATTACACCGCCATGTATAGTATATTGTAGTAGGAGAAATCACCCGTCCTCTGTTCTCCTCTCTGTCTTCATCCCACATGCGATCCGCCTTTTTACTTTTTCTTTTATATATATATATATATATATATATATATATATATATATATATATAGATATATATAAAGAAAAAGTAAAAAGGCGGATCGCATATATATGCACATATATATATATATACCCATGCTTTTTTACTGCTTCTCTCAATCTTCCTTTTTTGTTTTGTCTCTCTCTTTCTCTTCTCCCACATTCTATGAATTGTTTTCCTCTCACAACATCTCTCCTTACAGTTATAACCCCAGCACTGAAGAGCAGAGCTTAAGGTGTTAACAAAAAATTATTTTTTGTTTGTATGGTTTTTTTAGTCTCGTCTTATTCACTTTTTTGCTATAGTACTTTTTACTTTCTTTCTTTTTTTTGCATTTTCAATAATATCCTGAATTCTGAAACTCTTTGTTTACTCCACTATGTTATTTATCTTTCTTTCTTTCTTTTTCTCTTAGCATACCTACATATTACATTACAACATTATTACATATTTCCTTTTTCTTTGTTTCTATTTTTCCTTTTCTCTGTCTCTTTTTTCTCAGCTCTTATTTTAAATATAGATATATTTTTTGCTTTTACGCAGTTTACAAAATTCTGAAACTTATTTTCCCATTAATACTTCTCTTTTTTCTCTCAATTTTATTTTGCATTTTTTCCTTCTCACCCATAGTTTTTTTCTCTCTCTCCTTTCCCTCTGCTTCTCTCCACTATCTCTTCTCTCAGATCTCCTTTCTCTCTCTCATACATGGATGTAGTGACAGAGCAATGGTGAATCCAGACACATCCAGCAGTCATAGCCGGCCGTCTGAGGACTTGGAGAGGACTATAAAGTGGCTACAATAAGGCCCTCAGCCCTCCTCCCCGGGGTGTAGTCCTGGAGCTAGGATTGTGTTTATTTTAGTGGTGAATGTGGAGAATGTCCCCATCTTCCCAGCCGGGCTCCCTCCTGCAGAGGATGGCATTTCTCCATGTCCCCAAGAAGACCGAGTAAACAATCCTGACACTTAAATAAACACCCATTAAATGGCCCAAAACACCAACAAAGGAATCATTAGCCTGAAGCAATGGGTGCGAATACACAGCATAAGGTGTCGTCTGTGCAAATACATTGTGCGATCTGACATTTATTACATTGTATCCTATGCAAGTGACTGATAATAGTCTGTCCTCTACTGACACCTATTACAATGTATGATCTGTCACGTATTAGTAGTGTATCTCTGTATGACACATTGCATCCTATGCCAGTGACTTCGAATAGTCCCTCATCTACTGGCTCCCAGTTATTACACTGTACTGTATGCACCAACCACATATTATACCATGGACTTGTCTTAAAGCCGGAGAGGGCAAAATCTGGTGCAGCTTTTTTGGGGGGTCAAAACTTACTTTAACAAACTGAAGTTAGAAGCTGATTGGCTGCCATGCAGAACTGCACCAGATTTTGCTTTCTCCAGTTTTAGTAAATAAACCCTTCTGTGTACCAAACCCATTGTAATCTGCCACTTATTACATTGCATGATCTATCACATATATTTCATCACTGTGTAGATTACCGACCACCCATCACACTGTATGATCTGACACATATTATATTGTATAATAAAAATCTGTCACCTATTAACACCATTACAATGTATGATCTCTGTCACCAAGGACCGGGTGTATCATATACCATTGATTTACAATAGTCTGTCATCTACTGATACCCATTACACTGTATGATCTGACACTTATTACACTGTATGTACCAACCGCTCATTATTATCTGCCACTTAATACATCGCACAGGTATACTGTCACCTGTCACCGCTTCACTGTATAAGCTGCAGTTTATTACACTGTATGTACCAACCCCCCATCAATTACCTCTTATCACACTGTATGTACCAACTCCCCATCATTTGCCTCTCATTACACTGTATGTAACCCCCCCCCCCATCATTTGCCTCTCATTACACTGTATGTACCCCCCCCCCCATCATTTGCCTCTTATTACACTGTATGTACCAACCCCCCATCAATTACCTCTTATTACACTGTATGTACCAACCCCCCATCATTTGCCTCTTATTGCACTGTATGTACCACCCCCCATCATTTTCCTCTTATTACACTGTATGTACCAACCCCCCATCAATTGCCTCTTATTACACTGTATGTACCAACCCCCCATCAATTGCCTCTTATTACACTGTATGTACCAACCCCCCATCATTTGCCTCTTATTACACTGTATGTACCAACCCCCCATCATTTGCCTCTTATTACACTGTATGTACCAACCCCCCATCAATTGCCTCTTATCACACTGTATGTACCAACCCCCCATCAACTGCCTCTTATTACACTGTATGTACCAACCAACCATCAATTACCTCTTATTGCACTGTATGTACCAACCCCCCATCATTTGCCTCTTATTACACTTTGTATTCTGCCACTTACTCCACTGTAGAATCTGTCACTTATTTCACAATATGATCTGCCACCAGTACTGTATCATCTACACAGTGTGATCTGCCCTTTTATTGCACTGCATTTCTGCCTTCTATATTGCATCTTCTGTCACCAAGTACACTGTCACCTGCCAGGACACAATAATGCAGCATAATCTTCTGTATGATCGACCACTTACTCCATTCTACTATCTGCTGCCTTTTGCACTTCATCATATGCCAACGCCCCATAACAATGTATCATCTGCTGACACCCATTACATGATCTGCTTACCTTTGATACTAGAACTTTGATATTCCACTTAATGCACTATATTATATGCTGTGGAACAAGGCATTAGGGTTGATTTACTAAAGGCAAGTAGACTGAGCACTCTGAAAGTACAGTTGCTCCAGAGATTAGTAAACGAGGAAAAGCTCTGCTAACTTCCATCATCCAATCATGTGCCAGAAATTGTATTTTATTGTATTTTCCTTGCATGTGATTGGGTATTCTTTGCAAAGTGAAACTTCATCTCATTTACTAAGCCCTGGAGCAAATGTCCTTGAAGAGTGTAACTACACTTGCAAAGTGCACAGTCTTGTTGCCTTTAGTAATTTCTCAGCCAGTGCCTTCTAATGCTGTGTGTTCTGCCAATGCTCATTACACTGCTACCTCTATCCCTGTGCTCTTCCATTGACCTGCTGCCCCTCTTTGCACTGCATGAGCTGAAACTTGTTAACACTGTATTATCTACAACCTATGACACTGGAACATCTGTCAGTGCCTATGACACCAACTGATGCCTTCCTTTTATTTACTGTATGATCTGCTTATTACACTGTAAAATCTTCCACCTATTATCACACTGTATTATCTTCCTCTTATTATATACACTGTATGGTCTTCCACCTATTATCCCACTGTATTATTTTCCTCTTATTATATTATATACACTGTATGATCTTCCTCTTATTATATACATTGTATTATATTCCTCTTATTATATACACTGTATGAACTTCCTATTATTATATACATTGTATTATATTCCTTTTATTATATACACTGTATGAACTTCCTCTTATTATATACATTGTATTATATTCCTCTTATTATATACACTGTATGATCTTCCTCTTATTATATACACTGTATTATCTTCCTCTTATTATATACACTGTATTATCTTCCACCTATTATTACACTGAAGGATCTTCCACCTATTATTACACTGAAGGATCTTCCTCTTATTATTACACTGTATGATCTTCCACCTATTATCACACTGTATGATCTTCCTCTTATTATATACACTGTATGATCTGCCATTTATTATTACACTGAAGGATCTTCCTCTTATTGATATGTATGATCTTCGTCGTATTATTACTATGTATGATCTTCCTATTATTATTACTATGTATGATCTTCCTATTATTATTACTGTGTATGATCTGTCACTTATTACACTGTATGATCTGTCACTTATTACAATGTATGATCTTCTACCTATTATATACACTGTACGATCTTCCACTTATTATTACGGTATAATGATCTGCTATTTATTACACTGTATGATCTGCCAGCGACTTCTTACATTGTATCCATCTGCTACACTGCATAAATTAGTGAATTATTACAATGTATCATCTGCCACGCTATAGTATGCTGGTGATTTATTACACTGCATCATCTGCCACCTATTACGTGTATAACCTGCCATCATTTAGAATATGCCAGAGAATTAATACGTTGTATCATCTGTCACTGACTTATTACACTTAAAATCACTTGCCATTGAATTATTACACTGTATCATCTGTCACACTGTATATCTGCCATCATAACCTGCATCATCTGACACTATTCCAGTGTATCATCTGTCACTCATCCCACTGTATCATCCGCCACACTGGTGCCAGCGACCCCTCTCTGCTTTATCTGCTAGTCACCTGCTTCATTTTGTCATCTTCCACATACCTATCACCCCGTATTATTTGCCGTCCACCTATCACCCCGTATTATTTGCCGTCCACCTATCACCCCGTATTATTTGCCGTCCACCTATCACCCCGTTTTATTTGCCGTCCACCCAGGGGCGGACTGACAACTCATGGGGCCCCAGGGCAATAGGGGATCATGGGGCCCCTGTGTCCTTGGCCAAACTCAAAAAAGCCTATGAAAAAGGTACCAGGGGCATCTCATGGGGCCCCCTACTGACCCCGGACCCTCGGGCAGTGGCCGAGTTTCCAAATGGTCAGTCCGCCCCTGGTCCACCTATCACCCCGTTTTATTTGCCATCCACCTATCACCCCGTATTATTTGTCATCCACCTATCACCCCGTATTATCTGCCATCCACCTATCACCCCGTATTATCTGCCATCCACCTATCACCCCCTATTATTTGCCGTCCACCTATCACCCCGTATTATCTGCCATCCACCTATCACCCCGTATTATCTGCCATCCACCTATCACCCCGTATTATCTGCCATCCACCTATCACCCCCTATTATTTGCCGTCCACCTATCACCCCGTATTATCTGCCATCCACCTATCACCCCGTATTATCTGCCATCCACCTATCACCCCGTATTATCTGCCATCCACCTATCACCCCGTATTATCTGCCATCCACCTATCACCCCCTATTATTTGCCGTCCACCTATCACCCTGTATTATTTACCAGCCGCCTATTACACTGTATCATCTGTCACATACTTGTTACATTGTATCTTCTGCCAGACTTCATTATCTACCACTTTATACACTGTGTCATCTGCCACTTATTACACTGTATCATTTACCAGTAAGTCATTAAACTGTAATATCTGCTACTTATTACACTGTATACTCTGCTAGTGACCTAAGCTTTGTCACCTGCTGCCCCTTGTACCCTGAAATCTACAGAGAGGTGCATAGGGTACAGGCAGCAGCTACACTGACCTATTCCTATATGAGCATCAGATGGCTGACATCCCACTGTCCATGGATCCAGTCTTGATACCCTCAGAGGGGAAAGACTTTTGTATGAGATAACTCTAGCTTACACCCTTCCAATACCCTTCTCCAAGTTTCCACAGTCGGTTATTTCACAATATAATATTATAATATATTCTATAATATATAACACCAGAGAGTAATAACAATAAATGAGGTTTGGCATGAGCTTGTCCTCTATGAAAACCTGACTGCATTTCTCTCCTGATGGGTCGATGCCGACACATGCTGTATTATAGACCATGACTCCAATTCCTCAAAAGTGACTTTACATTAGCCCACCACAGCAATCACTGTCCCCCCCCCCTTAAAAAACAAAAACAAGACATCTGATTTCTATATTCTGTCACTGTTTTCATAGATCAGCCCCAGATAGGGGGTTGTTTACTAAAACAGCAGCACTCAGAATCTGGTGCAGCTATGCACAGTAACCAATCAGCTTCTAAGTTCAGCTTGTTTAATTAAGCTTTAACAATAAAACCTGGAAGCTGATTGGCTTGTCTGCAGAGCTGAACCCCATTCTGGGTGCTCCAGTTTTAATAAATAACCCCCATGACATAGATGAAAGATTTATAGCCAGACTGCTAGAAATGGAAAGACTTCTAGAAAAGTTGTTAGCGAGTCAAAATATACAACTGGACAATTAACACCTCCTTGGGGAGCAGAACCTGAAAGCTGAATACATCTCCTCTTATGTCATAGATGGACTTCAGAAATATCTCCCATATTCTATCACCTGCTACTGATTTACTACCTACAAGGTCCTTTTACCCGCATAATAAAATTAAATATGACACAACCAACAATAACCTATGATGAAACGACAGGAAAACCATGCTGAGATCCTGGCACAACTTGGCATTTTGTAGCTCCGATGTGTATTTATTGCAGACAAGCCGTTAGAGCTACTGAAATATTCAACATTCGCGTTCAAGGGGCGTTCAGCCCATTATAGTTATAGATAGGTCATTCTAGTTAATCGTTTTCCTATACTCATCAACAAGAGATGGAAATGAATTGCTGCTGACAGCTTTCAATACTGACAGACCGGATCGGAGTGTGTGTATACACAATGCATTTATCTATATATCGCCGTTATATTTATCGCCTGATTAACACACAATGCATGCTTTTTACTGTCTTACTTGTATATGGCTGTAGCTATGCTGTATTGATTTGTATTTTATGGATATGAATTGCTGCTGACAGCTTTCAATCCTATCAGAAAGGATCGGTGTGTGTGTACACAGTGCATTTAAATCATCGATATATCGCCGTTATATTTATCGCCTGATTAACACGCAATGCATGTATTTTTTACTGTTTTACTTGTATCTGACTGTAGCTATGCTGTATTGAATTGTATTTTATGATTTGTTCGGGACTCTGTGACTATATAGAGTTTGACTCTCTGTACTTTGCGGTAAAGGGGGTCTTTGCGCACATGAAGGCGCAGTTGGAATTGCCGCAAATTTTAACAAAAGACAGAAGTCGTTATCTCTTTTTCTAATACTGGATTTTATTATAAACTACTTTTGCAATCGTTTTAAACCACTAATGTGAAAAAAATGTAAACTTAACCTCCTCCAAGTGGATGAACCCTGACTTTTTAGAAGCTGCGATGGGCTTCAGTGGTGGTTTTTGTTTTTTTTGTCTTTTTCTTTTCCCCATTTGGAGGTTCATCCACTTTTCGTGTAGCTGTCGGCGCAAAGAGCAGAAAGAAAGAAAGAAATCTTCATAAATAAAGCAGAGATCTCCTAGGTCTGGGCACAGCTGTTGATGGGCTGAGGGAGACATTTCGGGAGGAGAGACTTTAGCTCCTGTCCTCAGCATTTGGCTAATTGCAGAAGAGCTGGGGGGGGGGGGGGTATAAGAGCATTCAGTGGTGCGTTGGGAGGGGGGGGGGGGCATTATTTTAAGGAGAGGAATAAAAAAAAGTCACTTTATCTTCTCAGTCTTTACATGTTAAGTACCATGAGATGAGCTCTGAAACCACTATGTACAGTAAAGTGTGCAGTCCCTCTGGGGGCTCCAGGCAGTCCCTATGGATGGCCATGGTCTGTTTAGGATCCTAGATCTACCAGGCTGGAGGTGAGGGGTCCCAGGAGAGAGTCTTGGAGCTGGTGCTGATGGCTGCTGAGCCCGTGGCCGCCCTGGGAGGCACTTAAAGCGCTCAGGGAGTATGAGGAGCCCCCGGGGTGGCTGAGGTTCCCCTGCAGTAAGAGGACTGAGTTCTGGTCCGGGCTCTGTGGGGGGGAGAATTCCTCCTCGGAGCTGGACATGAGAGATTTGCCTCCATCCAGTGGGGAGAGCTGGTTCTGTTTGTTGCTGGACGTGTTGTTGTTTTCCGTGTTTTCCCTGCGAAAAGAAAAGAGGGGAAGAAACTTTAGTCACTTTTTAAAATTTTCTTTCTTTTTGTAATCTTTTGATTTTTGTATATTTTTATTTTGTTTTCTCTCTGTGCATCTATTTCTCTTTCTCTTGCTTTATCTTTTCTATCTCCTTATCTTTCTTTTTTTTGTTTTGTTTTACATTCTTCACACTTCTTTCAACTCTTTTATTCATCCTCTATTCATATGTTCTTTCTTTCTCTTTTCCTATATATTTGTTTCTCTTTTCTTCCTTTTATAATTTCTCAACTCGTATTCTTTTTGCACATCTATTTTTTTTTCGTTTCCACAATACCCAAAAATTCTGAAACTTTTTTTTTCTTTCACCTTTCTTCTTTTTCTCTTACCATACTTACATATTACATTACAATACAATACACATTATCTTTTTTCCCACAATGTCCTACATTCTGAAACTCCTTTTTCCATATATCTCTTCTTTCTTTTTACCTATTTATTTGTTTGTTTTTTCTTCCTTTTAAAATTTCTCGACTCGTATTCTTTTTCCATATCTATTTTTGACTTTTTCACAATACTCAAAATTCTGAAACGTTTTTCTTTCTTAGCTATAGTATTCATTATTTTCTTATTTTTTCTTTCTTTCTTTTTCCTTTCTATTTTTTTCTACATTTTGAAACTTTTCTTAAAAGTGTTTTTGTTTGTTTTTGTTTTGTCTTTTTTTTTTTCATGTCTTCCTCTCCTCCTCCACGTTTTGCTATAGTTTATCTTAAAATGTCTTTCCTTCCTTCTTTCTTTCTTTTTTCTATCTGTCTTTTTTTACATTTTCAACAATATCCTAAATTGTGAAACTCTTTGTTTACTCCACTAATTAGTTCTGGGTTTTTTTCTTGAACAAAACAAAAGTCTCCAAATTCAGAGCCGCCCATCCAAGTGATGGCCAGCAAGGCAGAGGCAATGCTTTCCATGTCAGCAGACTATCAGGGTATTCCACTTGTATTCTATAAATCAGGTTGTTTTAATTATCCTGTGCTCATGCTTTACGTACAACTCCAAGTCATTTTGTGAAGTGTAAATCTTCGTCTCTATTAGTCTGTCTTCCCCCAGAGGCTAGACACAAATTAGTCCTTTAATTCCTTGTATTTGTCCTCATTACATAAAAAATAAAATCGGTGTGCAGGGGTGGCCAGGGTGAGCAGATCTGGAGTCCAGTGGATGCTGTGAAATTCTAGTATAGATCTGAAACTTTAGATGTGCTGGGGGCTCCAGATAAATGTGATCTCCTCTATACAGCCATGGGAGGCCGGCACTGACAGCCACAGAGGAGTTAGTGGTGAGCTAAGCAAACACAGGACTCCACAGCCACCTCTGGATTTGTTTATGTGGCTGCCACAATATGTTCCCCGACAAACGGTGAGTCCATCTCTGAGTGCAGGAGGGGGGTAGAGCCGGGCACAGCCCTGTGTAGATCTGCTGGGGAAGTGGCATGCTTTTCAGCATTCTGCTCATTGCCTGGCCCTGCTAGCACCAACATACAGGGTCTCGGTGTTGGGCGCATATAATGTGAAGTATTTCATTATGCATGTAATAATTACCTTGGTCTGTATTTTGCAAACTGTAAATAAATAACTATAAATAGCTATCTATAAATAACTGCAGGGTGCACGCGCTTGCATGCGTTTGCTTGCGATTATGAAATGAAAGCACAATGGCTCTTCCCAGTCTCACATTGCCTAAGTTTTGTTTTTCTATTAATAATTGAATCCAGCAAATTGACCCAACAAAACAGTTTTAATAAACATATGGTATAGATGATAAGAAAATGTAGATTCTGTAAATCTGATCACATGAGAACAGATCTCAAGGACAAGAACCTGGCCAGACAGTTTTTTTTTATATACTAATAATTGTATTTAGGAAGCTAAACCATCAATCAGAGCTCATGTATTGTAGGAGACAGTAACATTGATGTGAAAAGAGAGATTTTGTGAAGCTGATCGACGCTCAGAATGAGAACAGATCCCAGTGACCAGAACCTGACAAGGCAGTTATTAACAGCTGTATCCAGAAAACGAAAACTCCAATCAGGTCCAATGCTTTGTAATGTAAGTAAGGTAACATTGTATAGATAATGAGAAAGGAGAGATTCTGTGAGGCTGATCACATGAGAACAGATCTCAGGGACAAGAACCCGGGCGCTTTTATTGATATTATTAATTGTGTCCAGCAAACTAAAACCTCCATCAAGTCTCATGCATTGTAATGTGTGATAATATTGTATAGAATGTGAGAAATGGGGGATTCTGTGAAGCTGATCGCCGCCTAGAATAGGAGCACATCCTCGGGACCAGAACCTGATCAGTCAGGTTTTTTTCTAGACTTTTTTGCTATTGACAACTGTATCCAGAAATCTAAAACTCCAATCTGGTCTCATGCATTGTAATGTATAGTAATCTAGATAACGAGAAAAGGGAGATTCTGCGAAGCTTTTTACCACTTCGAATGAGGACAGATCCCAAGGACCAGAAGCCGATCAGTCAGATTTTTTTCTATTATTAATTGTATCCAGAAAATTAAAAGTCCAATCAGGTCTCATGCATTGCATAGTAACATTGCACAGATGATGGGATAAGGCAGATTCTATGAAGCTGATCAGCGCTCAGCATGAGAACAGACCCCAGAACCTGGCCAAGCAATTCTCTTTCTGGATAACGTTTTCTAATAATAATTGGATCCAGCACAAAAACTCCAAAACATCTAATGATCTATTGCACTGGATAGTAACACGGTATAGGAAAATAGTGTGAAGCTGATCAGAGCTCATCATGAGAACAGACCCCAGAACCTGGCCAGGCAATTCTCTTTCTGGATAACTGTATTAATTGTATCCAGCAAACTAAAACCCGAATCAGGTCTCATGTATTGTAATGGAGAGTAAGATTTTGTAGATAAAAGAATGACAGTCTGTGTAGCTGATCACAGTTTAGAATGAGGACGGATCCCAGCGACCAGAACCTGACCTGTCAGTTTTTTTCTATTAATAATTTTATCCAGAAAATAAAAATCCCAATCAAGTTTCATGCATTGCATAGATGGTGAGAAAAGGGAGATTGTGGGATCACTGCTCAGAATGAGAACAAATCCCACAAACAGACCGGGCAATTTTCTTTCTGGACAGCTTTAGCTAATAATAATTATATCCAGCAAACTAAAACCCCAGATCAGACCTCATGTCTTCTATTGTACAGATGATGGCAATGTAGAGAGAAGCTGACCAGCGCTCGGGAGAACACAGATCTCAGGCTTTTGCTAGGAAGGAAAAAATAATAAAAAGAGATTCTGTGACGCTGATCACCACTTCGAGCCATGACAGATCCATTTTATTAGGAAGGTGTATTGAATGATGAAATATAATAAAGAGATTCTGTGAAGCGGATGACCCTTCAGAAGGAGAACACAGATCTCGGGGATCTCTGGATTTTTCTAGGAAGGTATTTTGGATAAATAAAAATAATAGAGAGATCCTGTGAAGCTGATCACCGCTTAGAATAATGACAGATCCCTTTTGCTGGGAAGGTATTTGGGATAACAAAAAGATTCTGACCATCGCTCAGGAGAGAACACAGATCTGGGGACATGAGGTTTAGGTCTTTTGGATAATAAAAGAGATTCTGTGAAGCTGGTGACCCCCCTGAAGGAGGAGAACACAGATCTCGGGGATCTCTGAATTTTGCTAGGAAGGTATTTTGGATAAATACAAATAATAAAGAGATTCTGTGAAGCTGATCACCGCTTAGAATGTTGACAGATCCCCTTTGCTGGGAAGGTATTTGGGATAACAAAAATACTCTGTGAAGCTGACCATCGCTCAGGAGGGGACACAGATCTCAGGGATCTCTGGATTTTGCTAGGAAGATCTTTTGAATAATACAAGGTAATAAAGAAAGTCTGTGAAGCTGGTGACCCCCCTGAAGGTGGAGAACACAGATCTCATGGATCTCGAGGATCGCAGGCTTTTTCTAGGATAATAAAAAAAGATTTTGTGAAGCTGAGGAACGATCGGAGGAAGAACACAGATGTCGGGGATCTCAGGATAATAAAAGGCAATACAGAGATTATGTGAAGCTGGTGACCCCCCTGACGGAGGAAGAACGCAGATGTCGGGGAATCTCAGGATAATAAAAGGTAATATAGAGATTATGTGAAGCCGGTGACCCACCTGAAGGAGGAGAACACGTGTCGGGGATCTCAGGATGATAAAAGGTAATACAGAGCTTCTGTGAAGCTGGTGACCCCCCTGAAGGAGAACACAGATGTCGGGGATCTCAGGATGATAACAGGTAAAGGGGTGACCCCCTGAAGGAGAAGAACACAGATGTCGGGGATCTCAGGATGATAACAGGTAAAGGGGGGTGACCCCCTGAAGGAGGAAGAATGCAGATGTCGGGGATCTCAGGATAATAAAAGGTAATATAGAGATTATGTGAAGCTGGTGACCCCCCTGAAGGAGAACACAGATGTCGGGGATCTCAGGATGATAACAGGTAAAGGGGGTGACCCCCCCTGAAGGAGGAGAACACAGATGTTGGGGATCTCAGGATAATACAAGGTAATACAGAGCTTCTGTGAAGCTGGTGACCCCCCTGAAGGAGAACACAGATCTCAGGCTTTTGGTAGGAATGTGTTTTTGGATACTAAAAGCCCCAGAAGAACGTGCCTCCTCCAGCTCCCCTCCCCCCTCGGATCCCAGTGGTGGCCACTTACCTCTCCTTGGCCTCGGCTGCCCGGTCCCTCTGCCTCCGGTTCTTGAACCAGTTGCTGACCTGGGTGGTGGTGAGTCCAGTGGCCTCGGCCAGTTCCCTCTTCTCCCGGGGGGAGGGGTAGGGGTTGTGGGCATACCACTCTCTCAGCACCCCCCGGGACTTCTCCTTGAAGCAGTAGCTGGTCTCCTCTCCGTCCCAGATGGTCCTCGGAAGGGGGAATTTCCTCCTGACCCGGTACTTGCCCACCGCCCCCAGGGGTCTGCCCCGCAGCTTCTCGGCCTCCACGTAGTGCGCCTTGAGCCACAGCTGCTGCAGCTTGGGGTGGTTGTGGGGGGAGAACTGGTGGCTCTCCAGGATCTTGTAGAGCTCCCGGAAGTTGCCCCGATGGAAGGCCACCACCGCCTTGGCTTTCAGCACGCTCTCGTTCTTGTGGAGGTGATCGCAGGCCGGCAGGGACCACAGGAACCTGCCCAGACGCTCCAGGTTGCCCCCTTGCTGCAGCACCTCGCACACGCAGGCTACTTGCTCCTGGGTGAAGCCAAACGAAGGCAACATAGACATGGCTCGGGGTGCCTGGGACGACGCCGGCGGACGCGGGGCCCAGCAGCTCCGGACATACAAGTCAGCCAAGCGATGGGGGGACAGATCCTGCCGGGACTGGGACAGATCCTGCCGGGACGAGGGACAGATCCTGCCGGACTGGGGGATAGATCCTGCCGGGGGACAGATCCTGCCGGGCGATGCGCTCAGCTCGGCTCCGGGGAGATGTTGCAGCTTTGGAAGAAAGTTTGCTAAGTCCTTTCCTGTAGAAGCCTCCTTAAAGCTCCGGGCTGGAGCGAGCGCTGATTGGCTGCGCAGGCAGGGGGCAGGCTGAGTCCGGGAGAGCATAGATGGAGCGCAGACTGTGGAGGGGGGGGGGGGGGGGCAGGGGGGTGGTGATGATGATGATGATGCTGCCCTCCGGGGGGAGACACGTCAGGGCCCCCGCAACATGACACCCTTCTCAAGTATCACCTAAGGGGACCAAAGACTCATCTCTGCACAAATCAATTAGGACGGCCGGGCTGTGGGAGGAAAAAAATCACAAAATGTCATTGTCCATCTCAGGTGAGCTGCTATTTCATTACCTTAATGCTTCCCATGAATAAAACATGACCTGATGAATAGCTGGCGAATACACATACATCATTCACCCAGGCAGGAGCTTCACCCTGCACACTATGGATGGAAGAGCCACGAACATACTGTCTGGAATCACACATCTATAGAAGTATCACATGGCATAGAGAGGAGATATAGATATTATATATATACTACACCATTGTATACTGCCTGCACATCCATGGATACATCCACATAGACATCTACCTAGATACAGTATACTGTCTGCATATGTAATTGTACCTATATCATATATATATAAAATAAATAAATACTATATATATATATTAGATTGTAAGCCATTATGAGCAGGGCCTCTTGTAATTTATTGTAACTGCTGTAATGTCTCCCCATATATTGTAAAATACTGTTCAGACTGTTGGTGCTATATAAACCCTGTATATATATACTGTATATATGTCTCTGTATCCGTGTATCCATCTACAGTATAGCATCTATCTATCTGTATAGGTATGTGCTTTTATTTATATCATACAAACAGATATACCATTTTTTATTATACAATTATACTATAGTATTATAGAATAGTCTGTCTATCTCCCTATCTAGAGTATAGTGTCTGTCTATAGTATCTGTATAGGTATAGAACACACACACACATAAACATTTTAAAAATTGTTTTATTGTAATAGTATCTATCTGTCTATCTATCTATCATCGATCTATCTATCTATCTATCTATCTATCTATCTATCTATCTATCTATCTATCTGTCTGTCTATCTATCTATCTATCTATCTATCTATCTATCTATCTATCTATCTATCTATCATTGATCTATCTATGTATCTATCTATCTATCTATCTATCTATCTATCTATCTATCTATCTATCTGTCTCTATCTTTACCTATATCCTGTACATCGAACTTACACACACTATGAAGCTGATTTACAAAAGGAGTCACAAATCTCTACTAAAAAATGGTGAAGATTGACAGCAGTTATCCAATTATAGATTATGTGCAGATGAAGTCACTAAAAACGTATTCACTTATAACGTGATGGGATGACTGAAGTGAATATTCACCCCTTTTTTAGTGAACAATCTCAGTTATTTAGTAAATCGTCGATGAGATATATATATATATATATATATATATATATATATATTTATATAAAGAAAGTAGAGAAAGTAGTGATAGGGATACCATGTTTCAGGAGAAGCTCTGTGTGGTCACTATGGATATATTCATCCAGGAACATGTAGACAGAGCTGTGATGACTGTATACTATATGATGTATCACAATACATGGTTTTGTCTGGGACTATATGGGACTGTATGGAGGACACACAAGCCCTGACATCACATTTTTCCAGTACAACGACATCAGAATATTCCCAGGAACGTCATTCATTAGTTTTCCCTCCTTTGGTGTATGAAGAAGGAGTATTTAGTAAAATTACACAAAGAATTCTCAGTCTAATTATACTAATCCTCATTAGCACAACTTGTTTGAAAGCAATTATTAAAATAGATCTCCCAAACAATTAGCCCTTTTGTAAACAAAGCTAATCTTTTGTTGGTAGCAGGCGAGGTGATGTGATGAGAACAATGCTGGGAGATAAGGACTGAGAGGTGGCAGAAAGGACCAGAGGTGTCTGTCATTGCCTGCACCTCCTTTTCCTCATGTGGAATGGATGATCTATAGGCAATAGTCGGGGGCATCGATACGTTGTGAGCAGTGGGGTGAACCGTGCAGGACTCCACATACCCAGCGGAGGAACTCTGCTGCATTTCCACAATGATCATGTAGAATAGATAAGGATTTACTATTTCAATATCCCTTTTTTATGACCGAAAATTGTGTGTGAATGACAGTATTATCAGTGGGAGTAGAACATGCACTCATCATTATCATTATTATTATTATTTCATATAGCCACGATGACAATACAATGCATGTCTACCCAAGTAATCCACAGTGTGTATCCTTCTATATCATGTCAAGACAAAAATCCAGGATTTGTCAGCAACACTAAAAAATGATGTCTACACGTTTATTATTACTAGTGCAATGTGTGAATCTATGTTTGTATCCCTCACACATCATTGAGCATTCAAAGTCAACACTGCTTCCCCTTAGTTACTATGCTAAGGGGATTTTCTCTTTGCAAAGAAATAAAAATTGTTCACTTTGCAAAGTGAATGTTCACTGAACTTAGTAAATAAGGTGAGCCTGTGTTTACTTCAATCACCCAATCATAAGCAGGAAAAAAATCCTGCTTGTTATTTTCTTGATTAGGTTTTAAGCTAAGGGAGGAGACCATTTGCAAAGTGAATAGTGCCTACTCCTTTAGTAAATAAGCCCCATTGCATGCCTAAAAGGAAAACAAATGAAGTGTAAGTGTGTATGTGTGATGTGTGTATATATACGCTGTAAATAAGAGGTATACATACAGACACTCACAGGTCCTCTTGCAGAGGATATCAAAGCAACAGTATTTTATTGTCAATAATTAATCTATCTCATCTGCAACACATGTGAGTGTGTCTATACTTCCTTTGGATTTTTATAGATTTCTTAGAGGATAAGCATATCTCACACATAGAACATAGAGTTTGGTGGCTGCCCTTGGAACTATACATATATATATATATATATATATATATATATATATATAATTTATTACAGGTACTTATATAGCGCCATAAATTTACACAGCACTTTATATATGTATTACACATTCACATCAGTCCCTAACCGTCAAGTGGCGTAAGGTCCCTAACTTACATTCATATACTAGGGCCAATTTAGACAGGAGCCAATTAACCTACCAGCATTTCTTTGGAGTGTCGGAGGAAACCAGAGTACCTGGAGGAAACTTACACAGGCACAGGGAGAACATGCAAACTCCAGGCAGGTGGTGCCATGGTTGGGATTTGAAACAACGACCCTGGTACTGCCAGGTGGAAGTGCTAACCATTTAGCCACTGTGCTATATTTATATATTTATTTAACATCTTTTATAAATATAAATATATATATAAATATATATATATACATATATATATATGGGCAGCACAGTGGCTAAATGGTTAGCACTTCTGCCTGGCAGTACTAGGGTCATTGGTTTGAATCCCAACCACAGCATCACCTGCCTGGAGTTTGCATGTCCCCCCTGTGCCTGCGTGGGTTTCCTCTGGGTACTCCAGTTTCATTCCACACCCTAAAGACATGTTGGTAGGTTAATTGGATCCTGTCTATATTGGCCTTAGTATGTGTATGCATGAATGTAAGTTAGGGACCTTAGATTGTACGCTCCTTGAGGGTTAGGGACTGATGTGAATGTACTATATATATATGTAAAGCACTGTGTAAATTGACAGTGCTATATAAGTACTTGTAATAATACATATAAATTATATATATATATATATATATATATATATATATATATATACAGTATATCTCCCAGAGTGAGTATTCTTTCTTTTGTTGGGAGTGCTCTGATGCTGTGCCTGCCCTGCCAGAGAGGAATGTGCCCTCTTGGAGTAGATCTTTATTGACAAGGCAGCTGTGAGAGCGGAACCAGTTCTGTTCCCTCTACCCCAGGCTGAAGTCTGGAACAAGTGTGCAAGAGGAGTGCTCTGAGCCCCCAGCCCTCTTGGCTCCTAAAATAGGGTTTCTTTCCTGTTAATCCTATAAAATATTGTGCCTGGGATTGAATTACCTGCAAAGGGACCGGGTATATGCTAATAGCTATAAAATGTAGGTCAGGCTAAACCCTGCTGGATTACAGGATATTTATATATATAATGTCCTCTATAAGCCCAGATTTGTATGGCTGTGCCTGAATGGAGCATTACAGTAGATGGGTAATATGTACTGCAGCCTGATTTACTGTCGAAGTCTAGCTATTACATATTCTCAGTGCCTTGTACTTTAGCAGTACAGTCACAGCCCATGTGTATGAGCAGATGTGATGATTATGTATGTGTGTATGTATACATAGTTCTAATGGCTATGGTAGGCTGGTGCCTATAGAAGGCATGTTTAATCCTTTTTTTCATAACTTTTCAGCACAACAGACTCAACACCAGGATAAGAAAAAAGTGACAGTTCTTTTCAGCTGAGTCCAATGAGATTTGAAACTTGCAGTTGCATGGGTAAAATTACCATACTTGAGCTTTTCTTTGTGAATTGATTAAATAACTAGAAATAGTGGGTTGCTATAGGTGGAAATCCTATTTTTCATTTGCTGTGGTTCATGATACAGTCCAGTTTTTATCTGCTAATTTTAATTTGTTAAGTAGTCTTTTCTACTGCACAGATAACAGGGATGCAGCATTAGCCAGCATTAGACACAAGGCTATGCAGGTGTACACAGCTGCTGTGCACAAGGCCACTGACCTGACACTCTGGGCTGACTCACTGCTTTAGTGTTTGGTTTCTCTGGCTGCTGTTTTTTTGGAGTATCTTTCATTTTCACCATTACAACATTATTGGAAGTTGTTTGACTTGTAATGTTTGAATTGTACCATAGCTGCTCATACACAGGAATGGATTTCTGTACAATGCAACAGTTTACAATCTTTGTGTATGAGTCCATAGATCAATGAAGAGTTGGAAGTAGACCCTTGTAAAAATATTTAGTGATCACATCTGGATGTTCGCTGAAACATTCAGTCCATGCTTCAGAATATTCAAGGGAAATACAGATAGTAGGGAAGATTGATTGATGCTCATCATCTGCTATATGTTCCCCAAACTGGCCAACCATGCAGATATTTACAGGCCATGCAAATTTTGTAGGCCAAATCAGGCTGTGCATAAAGGAAGAAAAAAATATTTTTCCATATTTGAGTATTGGCCATTAATGGTGACTTTCACTTGTTAGCCTGATTTGGCTTTGGTATTTATTTGATGGTTGCTGCAAACAGTGAAGTGCTACCTAAAGGCCCTTTTACAGCTGCTTGGTATAGTAAGGTGGCCCAGTCATATTAATGGAATGCTTAATGAACCAAAAAGTTCATAAAAAGGTGTGTACACCATACCTTAGCAATCTGGTGCCCTACAACACATGGTAGTGTGCTACCTTGTGTCACGGGGAGATACAACAGAAATGTCTTGGGAAGGCATTCAAGGTAAATGGCACCACCTTGCAGTAATGTGTTTGTATCTCAATGCAACCTGTTAATATGGCCGTGGGCTAGGTTCCCGTCTGTGCGGGTGATTACTGCTGCAACCGCCCACACAGAAAAATGCAGCAGATGAGTATGGGTGCCATTAATGCTAATGACACACCACACGCATTGGAAATCTCTCCAGCACTTCACTTGCAGTTCCCGTGCGGGCTGCAATTTCTTAAATGCTGCAGAGACCTTTTCCCTTCATTTCAGTAGGCATGGCAGCCCATGAAAATGAATAGGCTGCCATGACCGCACAAACTATGGTTTGCAGAGCCGCACAGATGTGAACCTAGCCTAAATGTTGCACAATGCTCCACAGTTTGAGATCAGCCTGGCTGTTCATGGCTCTAAGGACAACAGAGTTTATTAGAGCACAGGTTGTTCATTTGGCAACGTGAACATTCACTGAGTTTAGTAAATGAAACAAAACCAGTGTTCAAATTAATAAACCTATCACAATCCTAGCAAAAATCAAATTTTTCTAATTTCCCTTACATGTGACTGGGTATTCAGAGTGAACTCGGGTTATTAATAATCTCTTTGTAGAGTGAACAACTTTTCAACTTCTATTTTTCAACTTAATTTAACAGACAAAGCTGTCCAGCAAAAGTAACAGATGGTTGAGGCAAACCATATAACACTGATAAGGGTGCTTACAATGGTCTGTTTTTAGTCATTAAGCAAAAACCTTTATCAAAAGATGATAAAAAAAACAGTTTTTGTATTTGCATTAAAATTTTTTTAGCTGGAGTTAGGCTTTAATTTGTTGGTCACCTATTTAAAGGCCATCAAAATCTATGAGTCAATCTAACACTACCTTCCCCACAGATTGACAACGCTGCTGTCCAAGGGTGGCTATGTTATTCCAATGGAGATACAGTGGAGGAGTGAGCATAGCCACCCTAAGACAGGACATGTGTTACTGGCTGGTAGGGTGCAACATATTACATTTTAGGGTTAGATACATAATTATATAAACAACAGAGACACTTTGGGGGGTCTAATGTCATAACAACAACTTGTAAAACTACTTAGCTATTCTTAATCATTTGCACGGTTGACAACAAATACATACTGTTTGTATACAATATGTAATATGTGTGTGTGCATGTGTATATGTGTGTATTTTATTTTACTTAATTTTTTATTATCATTTTCTATCTGAAAATTCTTGTGAACATCCTATTTGCATGATGTAAAGAAGCACTGTTTGCTCTAGGTCTGTGCTGTGGTACCTACTGTATAAATTAAGTACCAGACCTGCATCCAAAGGACAGTTAGAGAGGGTTGATTAGAAGCTTTGCAGATTATTCATCTCTGTGGCCATTCCCGTACACTAGGCCGGGTAACACAAAACCAGTCCATTAGTAAATGAGCTTTGGGTTTGAAAGGTTTTTTTTTCCTCCTCCTCCTTCCCAACCACTTGCTGTTCTGTAAACTAGATCACATTTCCTTATCTTCAGTGGGAATCTGCAATGTGACACCGGATCCTCCTTGCAGCAGAGGAGCAGTGCCCACTAGCGCCTGTGTCACAGACCCAGGCTTGCCAAAACAATAGGCACTTGTATTTTCTCTCCAAATAAGCCCTCCAGGTCCCTGGACATTTATCTGCAGGGCTGTTCGTGGTCCGCAGCTTGAAATAACAGTAATGCTACAAATCTAGAAACTCTGGAGGGCCATACCCAGCCCAGTGAAAGCAGACGAGGTGACCAGTTTGAGTACCACCTGTGATGATTATTAGTCTTGCAGAAGTAAAGTACTCTTTGGGAACAATTATCACACTGGGATACTTTTTAAATTTTATTTGCAAGCAAAAATGTGTTTACTTTTCTGAGAAAAGGTAATAAATTTCACCCTATACATGCCAAATCCATTATCTGACAGCTGACTAATGGAAGAAGAACATAGTGGATCTCAGTGGCACATGTCTCACTTGCAGACAGGCATAAGTGTCATTGTTTGTCACTCTTAGACATCTGACCATCATTGGCCACCTTACATAGGACACCCTAATCAGCTAGGATGATTGGTGAATAAGCACCTGTACAAACAAAAACCAAAAAGGTGAATGAAAGGGACCACAACTCTTCTCGCTTTGCCTGGGATGACTTGGAGATGTTGGTTCCATTGTTCTAGAGAGATGGCCTCCATAGAGCCCCAGGCTGTTGGAAGACATAATTGCTGAATTAGAGTTTAAAATAAACATTTGGGGTCTTAGCCCATTCAGTGCTGCATCATGATAATCAGAAAATATTTTGTGAGTGAGCCCATGTTGGATTGTTCCTATATATCCGACCATTCAGCTTTGGGAAACTATGGACCAACTCCTGCCAGTAACATGAGCAAAATTATTAGTTCATATTATCTACAGTAGGTATTGGTTTCAGTCATTTAGTTCTGGCAGACTAATGAAAGGTGATTTCATATTTAAATATTCATATTTAATATATAAATATATACACCCACAGCCATTACATTAGGACCACTGACAGGTATCTTGTTACAATGACACCTAAAGGCGGTTGGGATATATTAGGCAGCAAGTGAACATGTTGCCCCAGGGGTTGATGTGTTCAAAGGTTTAAAGCAGAAAAAATGGACAACTGTAAGGATTCAAGTGCCAAATTGTAGTGGCTAGATGACTGGGCCAGAGCAACTCCAAAACTGAGCATCAGAACTAGACCATGGAGCAATGTGAGACGGTGGCTCAGTCTAATGAATCGTGTGGATGGCCGAGCACATTGGCATCACTTACCTGGGGAAGAGATGGCACCAGGATGCACTATGGGAAGTCTGATCCATGGAGGCTCCATCTCGGAACTCACAGGACTAAAAGTATCTGCTATTGATGGCTTTGGATACTATGGCATAACTTCAGAGGTCTAGAGGTGTCCATGCCTTGACAGGCATTACCTTGACAGGACACATAGAAACCAATCAGCTTCCTTTTTTCTTGTCACAGCTCAATTGAATAAGCTAAAGTTAGAAGCTGATTGGCTGCCATGCAGAGCTGCACCAGATTTTGCACTCTCCAGTTTATATATAGTATATACATATATACACACACTTTATATACAGTATACTGTGTAATACACAGGTACTGAAGTGGACAATTACATTATACATGATAATCTCATTATTTACATAAATGATTATGCTGAATCCTACAAAGATTATTATAGGTGATACCAGGGGCGGACTGACAACTCACGGGGCCCCCGGGCAATAGGGGATCATGAGGCCCCTGTGTCCTTGCCCAAACTCAAAAAAGCCTATGAAAAAGGTACCAGGGGCATCTCATGGGGCCCCCTACTGACCCCGGGCCCTCGGGCAGTGCCCGAGTTTCCAAATGGTCAGTCCGCCCCTGGGTGATAAACAGGAATCTGTAAAAGTGAATCTTACCTAAATAAATCAGTGCTGCAGTGTGCATCTATTCAATCATCAGAGTAATTAGCAAAAAGTAAACAATTACATGTTCCTATTCACATAACATATTTTTTAAAATATATATTTAATATTTACTGCTTACCTTTTTACTTGCTAAATAAAATCTTGTTTAGCTCTCCTCTTCTAGATAATGTAAGGAAGGGGCTGGGGGATTTTGTTTGCCTTAAACCCTGTCTGTACGGTGGTAGTAAATCTCAGTATCAGTTGTAAACTAGATGCACACAATTGTTTTTTTCGGTATGCTGTGGGAATAGGAGCACATAACAAACTTTTACTTACTAAATATGTTATTTAGCTCTCTTCTATGTAATGTTAAGGAGGGGGATGCAGAGTTATATTTGCCATAATAAATCTTGTATGTACTGTGCTGGCAAAAATCATTATTAGTTATAAACTAGATTAGCACACTGTCTGTCATAACAAAGGGTTAAATATATCAGGGCTTGTGTGGTATATAGTATGCTAATGCACATAAAAACTCCCTCACTTTGTCTTTTATCTTCATATTTCCATGTATTTTAGGCAATAGAAGTTGTCTATAGAGTCCTATGTACAAACCTGCTCCAAAGAAATAACTTGAAAGGTAATTTATACAGTATGTTTTTGAACTATTTGTAGGTATACTGTGTGAATGGGAACACCCACTATACATACAGGGGAGTTGTTCTTAAATTTAGACTGCAAATGTGGAACTACACTTTAAGTCTACCAGCAGTGAGTGGAGCCAAGCTGAATAATTGCTGTTTCCAGACACGAAGCTCCATTGCTTTGCAATAACAGCACAATTTTTTTTCTACAATTTTGAGTTTTTTTGCATTCTGCTCCACATTAGAATGATCTCATTTATTTGTGACAGATCCACTTGAATACACCACAAAATATGCCAATAGTTCGATAGTTTTTATTGTATCATTTTACCAAAATAAGTCTTTCTGTATTAAACAAAAACTCCAGGATACCAAACAGCTTTCTTGTGTTAATTAAAAAAGCTGGTATGCAACACAATCCATGATAATTACCAGTCATCTCCTATACCCCTATTACAGACACATGGTTTTACCACTATGTAAGCAGCCGTGAAGTATCCCAAACCATAGCAACCAATCAGATGCCAGCTATGGATAGTCCTGTCTGCTAAACCACTGTAAATGAATACTTCGGTGTCTGAACAGTTATCCAACACTGCTGCTTTCCTCTTTATGTTATTAAATCAATAGGCATTCAAGCGAATAATGATGATATTGATGTCTAACATCTCAGAATATGTGTTTAATATTATTAATATACTACCAATCTTCCTGATCCTTTTACCCATACTGTACCATACCATCTTATATCATTTTAATACCATACAGCAACAGGTATTTGAGTGCATAACTTGATAATGATATCTAACATATCAGAATATGTTTATTCAAATTTTATATACACAGATCAGCCATAATTTAATGGGCACCCACCTAATTATTATTATTATTATTCTTACACAGGACTTATATAGCGCCAACAGTTTGTGCAGCACTTTACAATATAAAGGGAGACAGTAGAGCTACAATACAATACAATCAAAACAAGAGGACTAGGAGGGCCCTACTCATAAGAGCTTACAATCTAATAGATATTGAGTAGGTCCCCGTTTTGCTTCCAAAACAGCCTTGACCCTTCAAGGCATGGACACCACTAGACCTCTGAAGGTATGCTGTGTTATATGGCACCAAGCAGTTAGTAGCAGATCCTTTAAACCCGAGGGGGGGCTTCCATGGATCCGACTTGATTTTCAAGCTTATCCAACAAATGCTCAATGGATTGAGTCAACACTTTGAACTTGTTGTGTCTTTCAAACCATTTTTCTAGAGTGGTAGGGTGCATTATTCTGTGGAAAGAGTCCCCTGCCATCAGAGAATAATGTTTACTTGAAGGAATATACTTGGTCAGCAACAATGTTTAGGTAGGTGGTACACTGTATATGTCAAGTACCATTCACATGAATGGCAGGACCAAAGGTTTCCCAGCAAAACATTGCCCAAAGCAATGTTCAAAGTGTTGACACTGCCTTTGCTGGCTTGCCTTCTTTCAATACTGCATCCTGGTGCCATGTGATTCAATGGACCAGGCCACCTTCTTCTATTGAATAGAAAAAAACAAACAGAGGACACACCGGCCTAGTGCATTACCTTAAAAGTGTTTAATAAATGTAAATACTAAGTATTATACTCACAAATGATCAATAAATAAAAGGCACATCATAAAGAAACAGCTCTGTCCAATTCACACTGCATTTCTATCTGTAGTGAGAACTCTGGACATCCAAAAGGCTGATGCGTTTCGAGGACTAGCCTCTTCCTCAGAGAACATTACTTTGGGCAATGTTTTGCTGGGAAATACTTATTATTTACATTTATTAAACACTTTTAAGGTAATGCACTAGGCTGGTGTGCCCTCTGTTTGTTTTTCTTTATTCATTACTTTGGACTCCTCTGGTTCTTGAGGGCAGCAATGCGTGCATATCCTAAGTATTTCCATATGTGGTCTTACTGACATTGAGTCCAACCCCAAGCGCAGGAGTGACTGGGTTTTCCACTACTACATACCTTCTTATATTGCTATGTGGTCCAGTTCAGATGCCCACATGCCTATTGTATGTGCTTTTGGCTGTGGACACGGGGCAGCATGGGCACCCTGACTGGTCTGCTGCTAAAAAGCCCCATACACAACAATCTGTGATTTCCATTTTTTCTGCTTTCAACACATCAACTTCAGGGACAACATGTTTACTTGCTGCCTAATACTGTATACTCTACCGATTTTTAGATGCCGGTGGTCATAAAGTTATGGCTGATCGCTGTATATATCGATGTGCCATATACTGTACATAAGAAACAAATCTTCATTATCCTTTTAACCCCACTTATAAATCACCAGTAACTATCACCAATGATCTGCAGCCCCCAGCAACTCCCTTATTTATTTTATTTATCCCCTCCCAATGCTGTAATTAGACATCTAGCTACACATTTTTTTTCAGTTCAATGTGCTGGTTGAACAATAAAAATGTACTGTATGACCAGCCTTAGGCTGATAAGCCGATTCGCTCATCAACATACTCGGGGCCGATGGGGGAATCCTTCCTGCAGCGATTTTGTGTTCTGCTGGTGGGGAGCCTTCCTGCCGCCAGAATACAATGATCAGTGTTGCTGGCTAAAGACAGCAGCACTAATTTTTTGTGAAAAACCTGGGAGGCTGATTGTACACAAGTTGATCTGTAATCAACTTGTGTACACCAGCTAGCCCATATATGAAGTGAAATTCAGAACTTTCATCCATGTATGGCCAGCTTTAGGAACAGAACAACACCCTTTTATACATACCCCTGTCTACTTTTTCACTATAAGATCACAAAACAAGTGAAAGTTTGGCTTGAAAAAGAGCATGAACTCAAAATCTGGTTGCATTGCTTTAATGTGATATGTAAATATGTGCCCTTGGATATACAAGTACAGAGAGTATCTGGACTCCATATCTCTTGATTGATTTTATGGAAGCAGTACGTATGGAGCCTGCTTAATTTGGAAGTCCAGTTTTGTTGTTGGAACTATTGGAACTAAAACAAGTGTGACTCACCCATGAGTATATATATATATATATATATATATATAAAAATATATATATATATATACTGTGTGTATATGTGTATATATATATATATATATATATATATATATATATATATATATATATATAAAAATAAAAAAAAATATAGTATATATACACAATATAATAGATAGATACTGTAGATAGAATATATATTAGGTATATTGTATGCATATACACACATTCAATACATTTCAAATATATGTTAATATATATATTTATAATAAAAAATAAAAATAAAATTATATCTATATATATATATAATTTTATTTTTTTTAATTTTATTTTACAAATTCATATATGAGTATTATGTATCTCACAATATAAGCACATGGCCACATTTTCAATATATATTGTGTGTGTTTTTAATTACATATAACCAAGGAACTGATACCCGGGCATGCTTAAAATGTGCATACACTGGAGACATGCCTGCTTCTTAGCATGTCTGTTGAAAATAAATATGAAGCTATCCTATCTAATCTAATTAGCCATAGGCGCAGTGTATTCAGTAGGCACGCTCCATGCTAGCTTTAACTGTTTAATTACCAGTCAGGAAAAGGCCCCTGCAGCCATAGAGGAAGGAAGAATTTGCCCTTGTGGGGTGAAGCCTGCAAGCTCATTTTCCTCGAAGAGCATGGCCGCTGACGTTAATAGTCTGTGACACTAAATAAACAGTTAAGTCGGTTTGGAAAGATGGAGTTAATTATCCGGTGAACTCCAGTGAATGCCCCACTATGAGGTGGAGATGTTGTGACTCACAGCATAGGGGCAGTCTGCATGGCTTCTAAGGGGCGAGGGAGCTCCGATTTCCTTCTGTGGGGAGAGGGGGTGACCCTTGAATCCCCGAGTACCACACAGCATCCACCAGTCCGCCTAGGCTCAGAAACATTAATAAAAAGAGAAAGTTGGAAAAAAAAAAGAAAAACTTTGTTGATTCTGTAGCTGAAAACTTTATCTTTGACTTGCCCTCCAGCAGACCCCTCAAATCTTTTTTCTGTGGTCACACCCTGTCTCAGAGCAGCAGTCTTGAGAAAGGAAACTTCATTTCTGCACTTTTCTATGATGGTTATAAAAATGTGAAATTACAGGCCTGCAACCCACAGCCGCTCTTTCTGCTGCCCCGGCCTAGGCTGTGGTGCAGCAAACACCTTTATTATAATTGTCACTCGCACTATTAGGACGTTCTCTTCGGTGATCGGGCATTTTAGGGGCCAGTAAACTGAAGACAAAAACGTACTTGTAAGATACTAAGAGCTAGGCAAAATATGTATTGTACATTCTATATCCTATGCCTGCCGTGAAGCTTGGGTTTGTATGTAGCTTTGCTGTGCGGTCTGTTTTTTTTTAGTTGACATTTTAGAGTCATATCATTGGCAAATGACAATATCAGGATTACCGAGATAGATATTAGCTGTGAGGTGATAAATACTGTCGTTTTAAATATCTTTCCTCAAAAATTCAGAATTTATTACCACTCAGCCCCATTCACACACAATGTCATGCCTTTTTTTTTACATGCATTGATACTTTGAATGATCCTAATGAGCCTCAATGTACAAAAAAATGCACCTGAATTATTTTTAACCAACGCAAGGCACCACACATCACATCCCTGCATTATGGTTCAACATAGGGCACGTGTGCGTGTTTCTGTTGTATATATCTGTTAGGGTGCTTTGAGAATGAATGGCAACACACAGCAATCAAGAATAAACCACATGCATTATTGCGTCACTGTGCGCAAAAAAAGTCTGAATCCAGCCCAGTAAAAATGCATGGAAACATTGTGGCTTAATAGTAATAATGATTACCATTGCAGGTACAAGGACTGATTTCCTAGCAGAACCACTTACTATTGCAGATGTAGGAAAGGATTTTCTTTGTAGGACAACTTTAATAACTTAGGGCTTGTTTACACTGCAACACGGACTGCCACTGAAAAGTATTCCATGCTCAGATCGCTTTTTACAGGTGATTGACAGATGATGAGAAGGCAGTATGTTGTCTGCTCACTGACTGTTTTCATTTCCTAAATGCTGCACTACAATGCTGCATCCACATGCATTGCACACAGTTGCAGAGAGATTGCAGCATGGCCCCATTCACTTGAATGGGGCACACCAAACGCTTTGGGAGGTATCATTCCTGCTGCAGATGTGAAGCAAAGCATTGCGACCTTGGCAAGCTGTAAGGGGAAGTGGTTTGGGGTGGAAGGGGTGGTAAAAATGAGGTCCAGAATTTTCTCCTAATGTGTGATTTTTTAAATGCATGAAGTAGAGGGTTGAAATGTTAAGTGGACCATAAAAAGCCTAAAGCAAAACTTTATTCAAAAACAACAAGATTGAAAAAAAATCAGCTTATTAAAGGCTAAAGTAAAAAAAACATTTTTGCTGCAATATCCATTTTCAGCTTCAATCTGGAGATTTCCTCTGCAGTACTTTTTTTCTGCTGCTAAATGCCAGCATCATTCAACCCACTTCCTCTGAGCTCTGGTCTTCCTTGACCCACCCCAGCCTGTGACTGGACAGTGAAAGGAGAAGCAGCACACTGATGCCCTTATTTCTCTTCCTGTCAGCATGCTTCTTATCAGCACATGAACTGATCGGCTCCTTGCGCTGCTTCTACTTTTCACACTCTAGCTCTGCTGTTACGGGGACTACACAAAACTAATGTTGTTTCAAATTCAGATACTTACACTGCTTGCATTTTAAGAAATGCAGTTAATGGTGTATTAATGATTACAGAGCTACATTGATTTGTGTCTTTTTAAACCAGCTTTAAAGGCCTTTCTCACCTCTCTATTATGCTATAGTAATCTGAATGGTTATGCGGTTATGTCAGAGCAATGTGCTGCATCTTACCGTGTTTCAGAAATATAGGGCATGCTGCGTTTTGTACCATTATGCATGTTAAGCCGGCTTAATAAAATGAATAGTAAACAGGAGCAATGCATCAGTCAAGCCATTTTGTGCATTTTAATGCATATGTACCATAAAAGACTGCTATTTTAAATATTTCTTCCTCACTTTCCAAAACACTGTATATAAAATGCACAAAAAAGTGCTTAAATGTGTGTTTCAAAAAACACAAAAATGTCCACAAATGCATGCAATTGCATTGATTAAAACATGAATTTCTACCACTTGCAGTAAAAGGACTATTCAATGTATCGATCATTTCATTGCAGCACTACTAGAAAATAATTTTATCTTACATTAGAATTGATAAGAACATTTGTATGTTTATACTGCATTGTATTTTGGTGTGTTTTTAATCTTCTGTTTCTATGAAGTCAGATAATAAATCAGTAATAAAACATTGTGAAATGCACTTTAAACATGTTCTAAATGCTCTGTGGGAAAGGTAGACCGCATGCTGGGAACTGTGCTGTGCTGTTTCATTTCAAAATGCATGTGACTACAATATATAAAACAAAAAATGCATTCAAACGTGTGAAGAAAATTTGTATTTGGTCTTTTACATGCTTTCTAAAAATGCCTATTATGTACTAATCAATATTATTTTATTATATTCATTTTCTGGCTCTTTAAACTGATTCTGGTAATCATTATCACTATTGTTACCATAAATAACTGAGCACTGAATCTCTTTGGAGACTCCCATTCCCCTTTCGAATGTTGTCTCTTGATCCTTCTATCCCCCGATATCTGATTTGCTAAGGCAAATATGCACACAAAAATAAATTCTACTGGAAACATCAGACTATCAGCTCTTGTGAGACTGTGCCATAAGAGGTCCCAACTGCCTGTCTCCCTGGGTCATTACGGTACTGCTGTTCTCTAATCAATCCTAATGCAATGGCAATTGGAGTCTTGATGAAGGCAGATCAGGTTTCTTGTAATGGGCCTACCATATTTTCCTAGAGCGCCTTATTTAACCTGAGATGCCAGGGGGACGAGTCCTTTTCAGCTTCTGATTACTTCAAGATGTCGCTCTCATGTGGAAGAAAATACTGACAAAATACTACAAAAGTAGGCAAGGTGAAATAATATCAGTGAAAGGCATACCAGGAATTGTGGTGATAAAACATTTCCCTTTTTCTTGGTAGGAATATAAAGAGAAAAAAAAAATTTTTTTTTTGTTAAAACTAATAGATACAAAATAATAATACATAATACACAGCATATAAAAGTACATAAAATGTTTCAGATAACTAGTGCATTATGTGAAAATAAAAATAAATTAAAAATATTATACAACAGGACAGAGCCCTGCTTGTACAAACTTCACAATCTATCTATATATATGTAAAATGACCTTGAAAATTAGTTTTTAAACTTTTTTTTCAATAAAATAGAAATTTCTGTATTTTTTTTTCTTTTTTGTTCTACACACATTTTTAATTACCTAAGCAATGGTAAAAACAATGGTAAA
Source organism: Staurois parvus (assembly GCF_062004578.1). NCBI lineage: Eukaryota > Metazoa > Chordata > Amphibia > Anura > Ranidae > Staurois > Staurois parvus. The sequence goes on along the minus strand of NW_028318338.1, from coordinate 772,328 downwards.
GTAGTATTCAGTCTCATGGCTTACATTGATGCTTGGATGCCATGTTTTCTACTATGGACATCAGTTACTGTCTATAGATCTGTTTCTGAAAGTCTGGTCAGAGTGGCCATGGGTTTCTCTTGGTTTCTCAGGATAAAGTGATTTGTAACTTGATACAGGAGTAATTTGAAAGTCCCAGCCTCAGTTTCGTCTTAAATAAGATAATGCATGTGAATTAGGTTAGAAAGTGCTGCTGACAAATTGGATCTCCCAGGTCCTGGGGGGCGGACGGTGCTTTCAGTGCTGGGGATCTCGCTCTAAGAGATGATTTACTAAACAAGTAATGTTTAGCAGTCCACGTCATACATCCCATTGGGTTCTGTAAAATGTAAAACGAAACTATATAAAAATGTATTAAAAACTAATTAGCGCTGTTTTGTATTCATTGTAAAATCAAGAATCACTAGACATTAGACCATATTTGCCTTATGTATCAGATACTATGTCTACTGATTGCCTTAGGCATCTTGCACACTGCTGCCTACAAATGCAGCGTTTTTAAGCATACAGGCATTTTTTTTAAACTGTTATAAATGTAGACCATTGTTTTCAATGCACCTGTACACACAGGCGTGAAAACATGCAGTAGTATGTATATATATAGCAGTATAGTAGTGTGTATAAAGTATAGATAAGAAAAAAAAAACATAAATCTGTGTTGCCAGGCAGTATTTTCACGTAAATGCATATATACAGGTGAAACTCGAAAAATAAGAATATCGTGCAAAAGTTCATTTATTTCAGTAATGCAACTTAAAAGGTGAAACTAATATATGAGATAGACTCATTACATGCAAAGCAAGATAGTTCAAGCCGTGATTTGTCATAATTGTTATGATTATGGCTTACAGCTCATGAAAACTCCAAATCCACAATCTCAGAAAATTAGAATATTACATGCAATCAATAAAACAAGGATTGTGCATAGAACAATATCGGACCTCTGAAAAGTATAAGCATGCATATGTACTCAGTACTTGGTTTGGGCACCTTCTGCCGCAATTACTGCCTCAATGCGGCGTGGCATGGAAGCTATCAGCCTGTGGCACTGCTGAGGTGTTATGGAAGACCAGGATGCTTCAATAGCGGCCTTCAGCTCTTCTGCATTGTTCGGTCTCATGTCTCTCATCTTTCTCTTGGCAATGCCCCATAGATTCTCTATGGGGTTCAGGTCAGGCGAGTTTGCTGGCCAGTCAAGCACAGTAATCCCACGGTCATTGAACCAGGTTTTGGTGCTTTTGGCAGTGTGGGCAGGTGCCAAGTCCTGCTGGAAAATGAAGTCAGCATCCCCATAAAGCTTGTCTGCGGAAGGAAGCATGAAGTGCTCCAAAATCTCCTGGTAGACGGCTGCGTTGACCCTGGACTTAATGAAGCACAGTGGACCAACACCAGCAGATTACATGGCTCCCCAAATCAACACAGACTGTGGAAACGTCACACTGGACTTCAAGCATCTTGCAGTGTGTCCATTCTTCCTCCATACTCTGGGTCCTTGGTTTCCAAATGAGATGCAAAAGTTGCTCTCATCAGAAAAGAGGACTTTGGACCACTGAGCAGCAGACCAGGTCTGTTTTTCTTTAGTCCAGAAAAGACGCTTCTGATATTTTTGTTGTTCAGGAGCGGCTTGACAAGAGGAATACGACATTTGAAGCCCATATCCAGGATCCGTCTGTGTGTGGTGGCTCTTGTATATGTAAACAACTCTCTCTCCTTTCATTGGGGATATGCCTATTTTTATCTCCCTGCAAAGGAGGGTATAAAAACCAACACATCCCCTAGTAAAACAGCACACAGTACATACACAATACCACTCCCTGGCACACAGCTAACCCTCTGATCGCCCCAGATGTTAACCCCTTCCTGCCCAGTGTTATTAGTACAGTGACAGTGCTTTTTATTAGCACTGATCATTGTATTAGTGTCACTGGAGATATCAGGGGCAGTTAGTTTCAGAATGCCCGCTGTACTATCACTGTCCCATTATATGTTGCTGACTGCCACCATTATTAGTATATTAAAAAAAATATGAATTTATCTATACCATTGTTTTTAGATGGTTTAATTTTCATGCAAACCAATTAATGTACACTTATTGCAGTTTTAGTTTTTACCAAAAGACATGTAGCAGAATACATTTTGGCCTAAATTTATGAAGACCTTTTTTTTTTAGTTTTTTTTTATTGAATATGTTTTATAGCAAAAAGCATTCCTTTTTTTTCAGCTTTTTGGTATTTTTTTGTTAATAGTTAAAAAAATTTTGCACTGACTCCAGCCTCAGTCCACTCCTTGTGAAAGTCCCCAACACTTTTGAATGGCCTTTTCCTGACAATCTTCTCAAGGCTGCAGTTTTTTGCTATACGGCACTGCACTACTTTAGCTGAAAATTGTGCCATTATGCAACACTGTACACAAATTGCATTTATATATATTTTTTTTCACACAAATAGAGCTTTCTTTTGTTGGTATTTGATCACCACTAGGTTTTTAATTTTTTTAACTATTAACAAAAAAATACCAAAAAGCTGAAAAAAAGGAATGCTTTTTGCTATAAAACATATTCAATAAAAAATCTAAAAAAAAAAGGTCTTCATAAATTTAGGCCAAAATGTATTCTGCTACATGTCTTTTGGTAAAAACTAAAACTGCAATAAGTGTACATTAATTGGTTTGCATGAAAATTAAACCATCTAAAAACAATGGTATAGATAAATTCATATTTTTTTTAATATACTAATAATGGTGGCAGTCAGCAACATATAATGGGACAGTGATAGTACAGCGGGCATTCTGAAACTAACTGCCCCTGATATCTCCAGTGACACTAATACAATGATCAGTGCTAATAAAAAGCACTGTCACTGTACTAATAACACTGGGCAGGAAGGGGTTAACATCTGGGGCGATCAGAGGGTTAGCTGTGTGCCAGGGAGTGGTATTGTGTATGTACTGTGTGCTGTTTTACTAGGGGATGTGTTGGTTTTTATACCCTCCTTTGCAGGGAGATAAAAATAGGCATATCCCCAATGAAAGGAGAGAGAGTTGTTTACATATACAGATTTCTCTCCTGTCACTCGCGCTGCCGATCGCCAGTCCCAGCCATGAATTGCTGGATGGGACCTGGTGATTGACATGTACACAAACCAATGACAGCACAGGTAGGTGCAAGGTGCAACCCAGAAAAGCAGAGTCATGTATATATATCCGTGATTTTGCGCAGCTGGCCCGCACTACACCAGTAAAGCTACAGTGTATGGAAGGGAAATGGTTTATACGGTTAAGTTATAATTACTTTAACAATGTAAAGTTATGTGTCTTCCTGGACTGTATGCTTCCTGAAAATACAGAATGAGGTTTTTAAAAATTAATATTTATTAAGTGCAGCTAGTTTTAAGTGACCCTTTTCTTTGTTCATGCAAGGCAAAATAAGAGGGACCACTTAACTCCCGAGTCCCACCCCCACAGCCTGCATATAATACTTGGTGTTTCCAGTATGGGTAACTCCACTTCTCCCACGTGACATTGCTGGTTCCTCGTGGTTTGCCTAGTGCTGTGGGGACATGGGAAAGGGGAAGGAGTCCATAGCTCTGGGTAAGCTCTGATGAGTTGGTTTGGATCTTACATAAGGCTTCCTCACTGGGTCGCAATGGCTGAATGGCACAATGGGGGAATGAGGAAGTGGAAAGGTGACATTGAGTGACCCTCATATATTGCCTTGCATGGAGAAAGGAAATGGTAACCATGAATGTCTTGATATCAGCCCCTTGTAGTCTTTTGTATAGCAGCAATCAGACTGGAAGAGGGTAGGACATCACTCGGATCCAGTCAGACTCTACTGCATCCCCATGTGCTAACAATACATGTAGACAGAAGCAGAAAGAAGAATGGGACTTCTTCATTGTCCAACATGCAGGCTGGAGGTATGCTCCTGCTCAGGTTGTGCTCCTCCAGTAGCAGTTGAGCACAACAGAACAGGAAGTGAAAGTAAATCTCCCCAAAGGGGACACAGACCACAATAATAACCTGAGAGATGTTTTAGCCCTTCCTCACTCTATCCAAACAACTCCTCCCTGAATTCATGTTTGTTTTTGGTGCTGAAACCCCTTCACTGCAATGTGTTGTGTTGGACTAGCGGTGTTCGAAATGAACTTACTGGATCAGGATAAAAACTTTACAAGCATTTAGAAAATGATCTTAGAGTGGAGATATTGTTTATGATCTCATACCTGTTTCAGATCAGCATGAAAGCCAGGCAACTTACATTTTCATGAGGTCAGCAATTGATGGCCCTTTGTATTTTTATCATGATAGGTTTCCTTCAGTTGTAATGAATTAAAAATGAAAAAAAAACCCTTTATCTTTGGAAAAAACTCACTGTAGTGTCTACGCCCTGACCTTCCTCTGTCACAGCATTTTGGTAGAACTGAGGTCCGAGGTTTGATTGTCATCAAGGAATATATTTTTTTTAAATATATTCTTCAGATTTTTTTAACATATAAAAAAGTCATTTTAACATATATTTTACATATATTTGTAAATGCATTAAAAAATGTAGATTTGTATTTTTAAAGACATACAGTATATTTGAAATTTATCTTTAAAAATATTTTTCATATATTTTGTAATAAAAATGCATTTCAACATGCAGTGTATATATATATATATATATATATATTTATTGAAATATATTTTGAATTTCAAATATATGGCAATATATTTAGGAAGAATATTTTTAAAATATATTTCAAATATATTTTTCTTCCATGTGGGTATCTACAATATACAGCATTTTTGTTTTATTACTGTGGGGGGGATATACTAAAACTGGAGCACTCAGAATCTGGTGTAGCTGTGCATGGTAGCCAATCAGCTTCTACCTTCAGCTTGTTCAGTTCAGCTTTGGCAATAAAACATGGAAGCTGATTGGTTTCAATGCAATGTTGCAGCAGAATTTCCACTTTTAGTACATAACCCCTCATGTGTATGTTTTCTCTAGATGCTTCCTATTTCTCCCGCAGTTCATAAACATAGTGTTAGGGTCAGCGGCTTCCTCCAAAAGCTGAACCCACTGTATTTACATGTTTATGATTGTAAGGGAATTCGATTGTAAGCTTCTATAACTGGGTCAATGTTCCCCGCAACAAATGTGCCAGTGCCATACATGAGTAAAATGAGTAAAGGTAGATTTTAAAGTGAACTTATAATTTGTTTATATGGGGCACAGCAGCAGGTTCACTTTAAAGTGTTACTAAACCCACAACAGTAAAATCAGTCTGTATATGCAGTAAAGCATGCTTGTTATACTCACTGTGCAACCTAAGGGGTTAATCCTCTGCATTGTGTAAAAATGCTGTTTGATCCTGTCTTCTCTGCCCCTCCTCTTGTTCAAATGTCCACTCTGATAAGACAGACTGAACCCGTAGCCCTAGGTTTTTTTTTCTTGTGAGAGTGCATGTGATCAGCACAGGGCCAATCAGCACTGTCCAGACAGAGGGTCAGGGGTTCTGCATCCTCCTAGAGCAGAAAGAAAACTCCTCCTACAAGCTTTAACTAGTGCTCAGCTGGATAGTGATAGAAGTCACAAGACTGCTCTAACTGCTGATGAGAAAAGGTATTTAGCAGTTTATATTTACTAAAATAATTGCACTTCCATGTTGTGTGTACTGTGGGAGACCAGATATAGTGAATGCAGAGTTCGGGGTTTAGGAACACTTTAATTTATTCCTCCCCAGTAGCTTCTACTTACCTTCCTTTCAGTCTTGTTCAGCCATTGAAGCAAATAAAAGTCCTAGACAAAAGTTGCTTTGGCAACAGATCCTTATACACATTTTCAGTAACCTGAGCTCCAGGATAAGCCAGCATTGTCTAAATACAAGATTTGTATTCTTTTTTGAGTTTCGGTGTGTTTTATGTATGTCTTCCAAATCTGTGCAGTAATCCAGTGTGAAACATTGCCTTGTGCAGGAACTTCGTGTAATGAAGACCGCTCACTGCTGCTCTCTTCTGGTACAGGGTAAGTGGTCTTGTGTCCTCCCCCTCCTGTAGTTTTCTGTAGGCAGCCTGTAGTGGATAGAGCCTGTTGGGCCCCTCGCATACCTCTGCTCTCTGTACAGGTTATGTGCAGCACAGTTATGGCACTGCTTCTTTTAGGGCCACTTAAAACCTCTTGAGGTGTGAGAAACGCACGTTTACTGCACTGCATGGAAACATGCTGCCCTTTGCAGATGCACATGGATGCCATTAGTTGGTAATGGCACCTCCACGCGTCTATCAAACGCAGCTGCGTTTGCAACCACCAAAACGCATGGTAGAATGATTTCTTAAACTGTGCCTGCTGTATTTTTTTCACATTGAGAAGCTCAATGGGCTGCCGAAAATGTGCCACGTGGGAATGTGCAAAGAACATGTGCGATCGGATGAAACTTATATGGCATGAAAGAGCCCTTAGAAGCATTGGCTTTGTAAGGACATTCAGTGGAAAGTGGAAGTATATCCTTTGTGGCTACTGAGGAATACAGCATGTATGGATGTTAGGTATTGTATATGGAGTTCAGCATTACATTGAGTTGGGGGAGCTGTTGGTTTATACCATAGTGTAATTACAGTGGATAACACATCTGTGGTCATAAAAAAGGACCTGAAATAGAAAGTTAGAATGTGTAAAGTCAAAGGGGTAAAAAGGCAAATTGTTATACGGGAAAAAAATAATCCTGGGAATTAAGAAAAGCTGATTCAGATTTTGCTAAAGTGTCTCATATGCACTCTCGCATGTGCGTGCCCCGAATTCATGTACCCATCTAGAACTTGCACTTGAATATGGCGCACATTGCACCACTTTTAAACGCACATGAGACCCTTTTGCAAAATCTGTCCGTGCTAGGGTTTCTCGCTGTACGCAAAAAAAGAGTTGGTTCTAACTGGCTCCATTTTGCTAAGATATAAAATGACTGTATTTTTTTTAATTTGTTGCAGGCATTGCACCACAATGTAAAAGTGGCGCATTTTAAAACTACCTGCATTTGCCAGACAAGTCCCTGTCAGAACCAAAAGTGTTGCAGATGCTTCATGAATTTCGCACAATACATGAAAGTGTTACTAAACCCAGGACTCTGCATTCTCTCTAGCTGATCTCCCACAGTACACAGAACATGGAAATGCAATTATTTTAGCAAATATAAACTGCTAAATACCTTTTCTCATCAGCAGTTAGAGCAGTCTTGTGACTTCTATCAGTGTTCAGCAGAGCACTGGTTAAAGCTTGTAGGAGGCATTTTCTTTCTGCTGTAAGAGGATGCAGAACCCCTGACCTCTGTCAGGACAGTGCTGATTGGCCCAGTGCTGATCACATGCACTCTCCCAGGAAAAAAAAAACCTCTCTAGAACTACACACGAAACTGAGCATGTGCAAAGTGAGTATACACAATATGTCTTATCAAGTGATAAGAATGGGGACATTTGAAGAAGGGGAGAATCAGAGAAATCAGAATCAAACTGCATTTTTGCACAATGCAGAGGATTAACCCCTTAGGTTCCACAGTGAGTATATCAAGCATGCTTTACTGCATATACAGACTGATTTTACTGTTGTGGGTTTAGTAACACTTTAACAAGAGGGATTAACACCAGAAATGTGGCACAATAGCTTTACTGAATTCCCCTAATGCTTTTTTTATTACATTTATTAATGCAAATTGACTTACAGTGAAATTATACTTTAAGGTCAACTTCACACTACCTCATTCCATTGCAGCGCGTTACCGCACACACGATAATTTGTAGCACCGTGCCTATTAATGGGCGTTACGCTAAGGAAGCCCATTCCTTAAAGTGGAACTGCACCCTAAGAATCCTTCCTCCCCCTTACAATATAGGAGGTTAATTTTTTTGGGGTGGGAGCAAGTACCTAGTTTTGGTAGGTACCCTCACCAACGTCCGCTGGAATCACCTAGTCGGTTCCACCAGTATCCCCTCTCTGATATGTAACAGGTCCCAAGAGGCTCAACTTGCGCATGCGCAGTGGGAAGCCAGTTGTGAAGCCACAAGGAGTCACAGCCAACGTTCCACACTACACATGCTGGTGCCAGGGGCCAGAAGACTGGCAAAGAATAGGCTCAGGTGAGGATGGATAAATGGGGAAGGGAAGAGAGGCACCCAAAGAACCAATATGGTGTAGTATGTCAATTTATTTTAACAACCAGAATGTTCCTTTATTGAAAAAGAATGGCAGTAGTACAAGGTACATAGACATTTGGAAGACTGAAACAAAGACAGGTAATGCAATTAGATTCACATACAGGTGGTGTAATTCAATACAGTACAAGAACAGAGGGTTATATGTGTATCCCAGAATGCAAGTGAGAAGGAATCACAGCCGCGTCTGCACCTATACCATGGTGGATTACCTACAAAAGCAGCTCATTCATTGGTCCAGCCACAGCTGCCATACCCCATCACATTTCAGTGGGCAATTCCTATTAATGTACATCAATTTGTACATTGAAGAACATCATTAACAGCTTTTTCCTGGGGTCTATGGAGAGTATGTCAATTTATTACAAAATCACAAGGGTGAATTGTTTACAGGCATGTCATTATGGCAGAAATCCATAACTGCAGGTGAGGATGGTGCTGGATCCCTGGACAGGTAAGCGTCCTTACATTAAAAGTCAGCAGTTACAGTAATTGTAGCTGCTGACTTTTATTTTTTTTTTATACAGACTGAAGAACCGGAAAGAAAATGGATAGAAACTGAATTTTTTTGTGTTTAGTGGCCCATCATCATCTTACAATATTTGTGCAATGGGGTGCCCTTCTAAATGAAGGTCACTGCCAGGTACTGCATGGGGTGCCATGTGTTACCCTGCTTTACAGTAATGCGCAAGAAAACGAGTGTTATACCGCATGTTACCACAATTAAATAGCATGAAGACAACATAAAAGGTAAATGTACTGCAGAGCAAAACTTCTGCCAGAAGTACCACTTAGAATCCAGTACATACTGTATGTGTCTTTGATCCTGAGTTCAGCAGTCTGGCAGTCTGATGTGTCCCCAGCAGGCAGCGTATCCACAATTCTTCCTAACGGGTTCTTTGGTGTGATAATGTTTGCTTGCACAATGCAGTGATTTTATGAACTACCAATACTTTAAAAATAATGTTCCTTCAAGGGAAGGCACAGATTGTCTATCAGTCTTGAAGTGGTTTGTTTATTTGCTCTGAGGGCAAGAAGAGAGGGAGACCACTTTTCCCTGCCAAGTCAATATCTCTTGTTGGCTTTGTGCATGCAATAGCGTACATCTGTAACATGCATTATTACATGTGATTTATAGTGTTTTTAACATGTTTTGATATTATTTGTTGGCTCACATGTTAGAAGGTAGTATTCACTCCATTTGTCTTTTAATGCAGTTTACAAGAAGAAAAATAAGACAGGAATATGATTGTTGCAATGAAGTCATCTGAGCATGTTTGTTTAAACTCTCCTAGTATTTTCCGATGGTAAAAATGAGTATTATACCAAGACAAACACCTAAATACAAACACGCCTGTCCCACTGTTAGCTTGGCAATTTAAAGCTGAACTCCAGTAAAAGGAAAAAATGCTTCCTTGTAGTGATGCTGCATCTGCACTGCAAGGGTTAACTGCAAAGGAACTTGGGAAAGCACTTTTACTTATGGATCCTCCACTTCCGCAGGCTCCTCCACACTGCTAGACAGGTCACATCAGTGTCTTCTATGCTCTGGTGGTCTAAGGTCCTCTGAAGTCATCAAGACTGATGCAGGGCCCCATAACCTTGCATTTGCCATGAGGACACGGAGGAACACTCCACTGCCGGATCATGAGGGAGTACTGCCTGCCAGGGGAGCAGAGGATCAGGTAAGTAAAATTGCTTTTCTGTCCCCTGGACAGAAACAAGCAGTTAAGCCTTGCAGTATGATTGCAGCCCCACAGCAAAATTTTATTTTTCCTGGAGTTGGGCTTTAATGCAAAAGCTACTGTGGCCATGAGGAATAGTTTCCCATTGTTGGTGTCATTGGGGGGAATAGTGCCCCATCATTGGTGTCAGTGGGAGGAATAGTGCCCCATCATTGGTGTCAGTAGGAGGAATAGTGCCCCATCATTAGTATCATTAGGAGGGATAGTGCCCCATCATTGGTGTCAGTAGGAGGAATAGTTCCCCATCATTGGTGTCAGTAGGAGGAATAGTGCCCCATCATTAGTATCAGTAGGAGGAATAGTGCCCCATCATAGGTATCAGTGGGAGGAATAGTGCCCCATCATTGGTGTCAGTAGGAGGAAAAGTGCCCCATCATTGGTATTAGTGGGAGGAATAGTGCCCCATCATAGGTATCAGTGGGAGGAATAGTGCCCCATCATTGGTGTCAGTAAGAGGAAAGGTGCCCCATCATTGGTGTCAGTAGGAGGAATAGTGCCCCATCTTTAGTATCAGTAGGAGAAATAGTGCCTTATCATTAGTGTCAGTAGGAGGAATAGTGCCCCATCATTGCTGTCAGTGGGAGGAATAATGCCCCATTATTGTTGTCAGTAGGAGGAATAGTGCCCTATCATTGGTGTCAGTGGGAAGAATAGTGCCCCATTATCATTGTCAGTGGAAGGAATAGTGCCCCATCATTAGTGCCCCATCATTGGTGTCATTAGGAGGAATAGTGCCCCATCACTGGTGTCAGTAGGAGGAATAGTGCCCCATCATTGGTGTCAGTAGGAGGAATAGTGCCCTATCATTGGTGTCAGTGGGAGAAATAGTGCCCCATTACCATTGTCAGTGGGAGGAATAGTGCCCCATCATTAGTGCTTCATCATTGGTGTCAGTGGGAGGAATAATGCCCCATTATTGTTGTCAGTAGGAGGAATAGTGTCCCATCATTGGTGTCAATAGGAGGAATAATGCCCCATTATTGGTGTTAATGGAAGGAATAGTGCCCCATTGTTAGTGTCAGTGGTGGGAACTATGCCCCACTGTTGCTGATGGGGAAAATAATGCCCCAAGGGTTGGATAAAAGCAAGCAAAGGGTTGCATCTGGCCCCTAGCAAATTAGAACCCCTGCTAATTGTTTTTATTGCTAATAAAGAGGTAAAATAGTTTAATCAGTAGAAATATGCCAACTCACTAAGTCAGTGAGGTCCCTGCAGTATATGTATTAATACAAAAGAAAATAGGTGACTGGAATACCTGTCAAAGGAAAGTTGCTTTCACAGGACACACGTGGTGTATCAAAAACAATTAAGTTAAATTACATAAATACAAAATTTCCTTAGAAATGTCAAATATTGAATAAAAATAGTATTAAAAAATCACACACATATATAAATACCATTCTTCCACTAATAAAAAAGACAATGTAGTGTCTTTTTTTGGTGGAAGAAGAGTATTTATATACTGTATGTGTGTGATTTTTTTTTGTACTATTTTCTTTCAATATTTAACATTTATAAAGATATTTTGTATTTACTTAAAGTGTAACTAAAGCAAAACTTTTTTTTTAAGTTTTGGATAGGGTGGAGATGTATTAAAACACCTATTTATATAGGTATAGGTTTTTATTGCTGTCTGTGTCCTTATTAGGGAGATTCACTCTCTCTGTTTGTCCTGATTACCATGAACCCTGGGTTCACACTGATGTGGTGCGGAATTCACACCGGTTTCTGTGCGAATTCCGCATCGCATCACAATTGCACCCCGTTCATGTGAACCGCTGCAGGTGTATATGTTAAGTTAACAACTCAACTCCCTGAAATCGGTTCGCAAAACGCAGTGCAGAATCGGGTCACATGGGTGTGAATACCCATGCGATCCGATTCTAGTGCGGACCAAAAAAAGGGTCCTGCACCTTTTTGGTGTGGCTGCGATGCGATTAGAGCCATACAAAATGTATAACTCAAGTTGCACTGCACAGAATTCGCATGTGATTTTCACAGGAATGCGGTTCCTGTGCGAATCACATGCAATATGCCGCACCACAGAAGTGTGAATCCAGGCTAAAAGTGAAAGTAGAAGAAAAAAAGATGAAAAGTAATAGAGGGGAAATCTTCCAATGAGGACACTAGTACTACAATCAAGTAATTGTATTAATTTGATGTCTAAATTTCCATTTAAAAGTAGGTGTAAGCCTAACTAAATGCATTTACTGTGTATTATAAACAACTGCCGTTTATAATAAAATGTTATAATAAAATACTGCTAATTTATTTTTCCCTCCTTTGTTGCATATGAGCACCGTGGATCTCCTGAACCCTCTTTGCGGTGATTTCCTGTCTACATACATACGCTCCAGCAGCTTCTGCACATCAATTCTCGGAGGTGGGTTACCTGATAGTGACGACAGTGGACAGAGCATTGTTGGCCTTTAAAGTCTGTCTGCAATACTTACCTCCCTCCATTGGTCTGACATCTGCAAGGTCACTTACCAGTGCTGGCATCTTCTCTTCCTCCTCCAGGTGCTGGGCCTTTGGAAGTCTTGATTGGTCAATATGGTATGACATAACTCCTGTACATACATAGGCACTGTCTTCAGCACATACGCCGAGCTGCACATGCACTGATCAATGTACTCCTGCAATAAGATATCTATTTTTTTTTTATTATTTTAGACTTTTGCTTTACCAAGAAGTGCCTGCACAATGCAATTGCATGACTTTGTTAACGCTTCTAGTGATTGGGATTTGTTCTAAGATACAAGAATTGCTGCACCTGGAAGCACTGAAAATATCTGGCACCACTGGATATGTATTTTGCAAGCATATGATTTTTTTTTGTTAAATAAAAGTTACAGGATACGTAACAAAACTTTTTTTTTACCGGAGGAGTTACCCTTAAGTCTGCCTAGCGTTGTTTTATGGATATAGGTATACCTAAAATAAAATCCCTTGAAACATATGAAAGATTTCCCCGCTTTCCCAGTTTCCAAGATGATTTAGTTTACCATGGCTGTAGACACTAAGGAGAGGTGTAATTACCTGTTAGTGATAACAGAGGGCGCTCCTCTACTGACTAAGATGGCTTTGCTGTCCTTTTGTTATAGTGTGCCTGGCCATGTGTCTATATTTTGATGTCACAGTACAGCAATAGGAAAAATCACGCTGAACTAAACTCATGTCACACTGCACGGTGTAACGGGCCCTGCTGCGAGAGAGACTTGTTGTTCAGCAACTGTCAAAGAATTATTAATATTATATAAGGGCCAGTTCATACTACAGAAACACACTCCGGATACGTTTTTGCTTACAGTTCACACCACACGCTGTTCCGGTGCAGTTTTGATGCAGTTTGCCATGTTCCAGTATGGTTCTGTGCAGAAAAAATGCAGCATGTCCTACTTTTTTTTTTAAACTGACTGGAACTGACTGCATAAGTGTGAACCAGGGCCACTGGAATACATGGAAAACACTGTGCATGCATTTTTGATGCAGAAAAAAAGCGCACTGAACTTCATCTAGTGTGAACTAGCCCTGAAGTGCCAACAGTGCTTTACAAAATAAAGGGAGATGGTACAGTTACAAAGTTACAATACAATTAAAAACAAAAGGGTTAAGCAGGCCCTGCTCATGAGAGCTTACATTCTGATGGGAAGGGGTAGTGATACAAACAGCCTCCAATGATTAAATGACTCCCAATAATACTGCAGGGGCATGCATAAGATTTCTGCAAACAAGAATCCATCCTTACCTTCTTTTACATGAATGTTAATGTTGAACTCCAGGCAAAAAGAAAAACACTAATTAAGGCAGCTATTTATTCATTAAAAAAAATAATGTATTGGGTCTTTGGTGGATGTACCTGAATTTGTCTAGATATCTGGCTGGCAGAAAATGGCAGCACTCAGACAGGCTAAATGTCAAGTCAATCAGATCATTTTGCACTACGCAATCTCTCTATTGGTTTGTTTTATTAGGTTGTATTATGGAGAATGCAACAGCAGTTGCTGGTACACACAAAGGTGGTCAAAATCAGCCCAAACTCCCCAGGTGGACAGTAACAGAGTTGAGAATTATAGCTGGGAGAGCTCATTGCTGGGGTATCCATGACATTTAAGAAGTCAGGGGCTGACTCAGTCAATCAGGCTTCTATAAGTTAATATCATTTTTGGGTGATTCCCTTCAGAGGAGTGCTTGCCTTATCATGTGCAACAGTTCTGAAGCCTGATCATTTCTGAAAAGTAGGAAGAGTTACCAGTCTCTTCAAGACCAAAGGTGTAGTGTTGGCATACAGCAATCAGCCATAACTTTATGACTACTCAGCTAAAATTTAGTAGGTCACCTCTTTGCAGCCAAAGCAGCCCTGACCTGTTGAGGCATGGCCACCACTAGACCTTTGAAGGTATGCTGTGGTATATGGCACCAAACCATCAGTAGCAAATCCTGCAAGTTGCGAGGTGGGGCTTCCATGAATTGGCCTTGATCTTCTAGGACATCCCACAGATGCTTTATGGATTGAGATCTGCAAGTCAACACCTCAAACTTGTTGTATTCTTCAAACCTTTCTTGAACCATTTTTACAGTGTGGCAGGGTGCATTATCCTTTCGAAGGAGGCCACTGCCATCAAGAAATACTGTCTCCATGAAGGGGTGTACCTGGTCATCAACAATTGTTAGGTAGGTGGTATGTATTATCTGCATGAATGGCAGGACTCAAGATTTCCCAGCAGAAGATTGCCCAAAGGATCACACCTTCACCAGCTTGCTTTTCCCCTTACTGCATCCTACTACCATCCGTTCTCCAGGTAATTGATGCACATGCACCCAGCCTTCCACATGATGTAAAAGAGAACATGATTCATCAGACTGGGCTTCCTTCTTCCATTATGCCATGGTCCCATTCTGATGCTCACGTGCCCTTTGTAGGCACCTTTGACAGTGGACACAGATCAGCATGGGCACCCAGTCTGGTCTGCAGCTACACAGCCCCATACACAACAAACTGCATTGCCCATTTATTCTGCTTTCAACACATTAACTTCAGAGACAGCATGTTTACTTGCTGCCTAATATACTGTATCCCACTGACTGTCAGACACCACTGTAACAAGATAATCAATGCTGTTCTCTTAACCTGTCATTGATCAAAAAGTTATGGAGGATCGGTGTACATACTTATAAACCAATGATGTCCAAGTTAAAGGCAAAAAACACAATCTCAGACATGAATTACCATTATGTAAATAACAGTTATAGAGTGACCTTGTCTTCTGCAAATATGTCAGTAACTTTCCAGTTTAGTTAATTATGCTGAAGAATGTTTTTGTTCAGTAAACAATATATATTATGTTATAACTATATATATATATATATATATATATATGGGGGCTTCTCCATCTCTGGGGTACCCTTCTCCTGTGCTCCTCCTCCCTGACTGTGGCACGGCAACTGGGATATCACTATACCAGCACACGACATTCCCTGAAGAAGCATGAATTGCGAAACACATTGAGATTTTCAGTTGTTATTCATGTATGCATTACTTAGGTTATTATGTATGGTTGGATACATGGACATAATACTGGTGTTGTCTGGTATATTCTTTTTAAAATGCACACTATAAATTGGATTGGCGTTTGATGCTTTGTATGTAATAAAATATAATTTTTGTTTTTCTGTAATTTATGTCTGTTTATTCCTGAGAGGTGTTTAGCACATCCCACGGTCCCACATTTTTCTTTCACTTTTCACAATTCATTATCCAAGGATCTGGTGCTAATTATACCCACTCACACTATATTCATGTCTATCAAAATCTTGTTAAGAATTGAGATACCACAAGTGATGCAGCATTGTAGATGTGGCCCATAGAATGGCATTTTTAATGAGGAAGAATTGGCTGAAATGTACTATAGACAAAGTGAACAGGCAGCTGTTTTTCTACAAGAATTCAGAGACTGGAATTGACTCAGGAGTGTAAAGTTGGCCAGCAGCAAGACAATTCTACATAGCAAGGCTATGCCCAAATTTCCTAGACACAAAGAGCACAGGCTGGGGCTTTACTACAAGAATGAAGATACTGAAGGGAATTGGCTGGCAGCAGGTCAGGTTTAATCAGGGATAATAGGCCTAACTGGTGTATGCTTAACTTTTAAATTATCTATGGCAGGGGTCTCCAAACTACAGCCCGAGGGCCGGATACGGCCCTTTGATACCCTTTATCAGGCCCTTGGGGCACTATTCCTCCCACTGAGACCAACAATGGGGCAGCACTTCTTCCATTAAAACCAATGATGGTGTAATATTCTTCCCACTAATACCAATGATGGGGCACTACTCCTACTAACCACCAACCCATGGTAAGTTTCACTGATGCTGGGGCCAGGACATTTTCTTTCCTTACTGGCCCTAATCTGGCCGTCCCAAAGTCTGAAGGATAGTATACAGGTCCTTTGTTTGAACATTTTGGAGATCCCTGATCTATGGGGATAGAGTTGTGTGGTGAATATTCAGTATGTGATATGATGTGAAGTGGTTCAGGTGCACACTGTTTTTTCAATTCACTTTTGTTTTTGTATCACACGATGCAGCAACATGCTGTTAACAAAATGCAGCTCCAAGAATAGGTGGTTAAAAACAAATCAATGCTGCACTTTGAGTACTCTAAACTTTAAAAAGCCTTATCAATATAAAATAAAATAGAAAAGAAATTAAAACCTCAAAGTACCACCCTGGAAACAAACACTTTTTTTTAAGAACGTCTTGATGCAAAGAAAAGCAGCTTAATCTAAAATAAACATAAAGGAATTAACAATATACCCCCAAAATAAAAAAATAAAATAAATTAAAAACTCAAAATCCTAACCTCCACTAAAAAGGAAGCTTTGCTGCAGAAAACGTTTTTCTATGGACTGGACAGCAGTTATAAGTATTGGTTGACTTCAAATCAACCACAAAATAACACTGAAGACAAAAAGGCCTAGTGTATCATGGTTTCAAACAATTCTTCAGATCGCATGTGTACATAAATTTGCTGAGACTGGGAGTCCTAAACCCAAGGTAGTGGCAAACTTGAACCTCATCCCTAAATGGAGCCAATGAGGAAGGCAAGGTAAAGCATATTTCCACATTTGCAAATTTCAGAAAAGCCCACTATATGTTTTCACAATATTACATACCTACATTTTTTTGTAAATATTTCTTACATTTTATATGTATCTAAGGAGAATGCATCATGGTTTATTCTAAGAATTTCTGGAAAGTCTTACAGTGTTTTGTCCCCACGCAAGACTGCGCTAATCCTCATTACATACTATGCAGAAGTGTGGTTTCTAAAGCCAGCTGGTTGTATTGAAGTCGATTTATCAATCTATTTCAGTACAACCAGCCTGTCAGGTTTTTTTTTTTGCCCTATCACTGACGCCAGCAGTTGTCATATTCTGAAGGTAGGGAAGACTCCCTGCACTCCCCACCAGCAGAACACAATAGTACTGTGGGGGGGGATTCCGCCATCCACACTGAGTGGGCTGATGGGGTTATGGAGCAATTTTCTTTCCTTCAACCTGTGGTTGGAGGAAAGAAAATTACACAGTTTTTGGCCTGCCTAAATATTTAACCCTTTGTTAGGAAATACAGTGTTCAAATCTAGTTTAAAGCTGATAATGAACTGCAATCACAGTACGGACAGGGTTAATTATGTTAACCACTTCCATACAGGGCACTTTTACCCCCTTCCTGCCCCGGCCAATTTTCAGGTTTCAGCGCTCTCACACATTGAATGACAATTGCGCGGTCATAAAACACTGTAACCAAACTAAAATTTTATCATTTTGGTCATGCAACTAGAGCTTTCTTTTGGTGGTATTTAATCACCGCTGGGGTTTTTATTTTTTGCTAAATTAACAAAAAAAGACCAAACATTTTGAAAAAAAAAAACGCGTTTTTCGTTGTTTCTGTTATAAAAGTTTGCAAATAAATAATTGTTCTTCATAAATTTAGCCCAAGATGTATTCTGCTACATGTCTTTGGTGAAAATAACCCAAATCAGTATTTATTATTTAGTCTGTAGGAAAGTTATAGAATTCACAAAGTATGGGATATATCTGAAAATTGATCAACCTTGAACTACTGACAGCCAATCTAATTTCTTGAAACCCAAAAATGTCAGAACAGTATAGATATCCCCCAAATGACCCCTTTTTGCAAAGTAGACAGTCTGGCGTATTTCATTAGAGGCATGACAAGTTTTTTGAAGTCGTAATTTTTTTGTCATAATTTTTCGGAAAATGAAGAAATTAAAACTTTTTTTTCACAATTTGTATTTTACATACTGTCACCAATGCAGTACAGCATCATCATATTAACTGGTGTGGTGGTGATCAGGGACACTGACTGGTGACAGTACAAAAAAAAAGTTGATAATTCTTTTTACAAAAAAAATTATTATTATTTTTTTTTATTAAATTTTTTTTCTCTTTTTTAAAGATTTTTTTCATATTACACTATGACCAAAGTAGTATAATGTTACCATAGTAACATTGTACTACTTTGGGGAAGTGATCAGTATTTTTTTTTTTTACACAATTTGATTGCTAATAGCAAAGAATTTATTTGCTATAAGCAAACATTTAACTGCATGAAATCAATTAATTCAGGTTTTTTTTGTTCTGATTAGCTGTGATTGGCTATGGCTAATCACATGACACAGATGGGCTGTGTTTGGCCCAGCCTGTGCATGTGATCACTGTGACCATTCACAGCTAGACACACTTGTATACAATGGATGGCATGAAAGGAAGCCATCCATTGTATACAACTGTCATGTGACCTGCTGTGATTGGTCACAGCAGGTCACATGGTACTGGCAACAGGGTCGGTACACAGATCTGTCATCAGCTGTGTCCGAGGTACACAGCCGGTGACAGTTCTCGCCACAGTGCGGCCCTGCGGGCACGCGCAGGGCGCGATCCGGGAAGGACGTTATATGACGCCCTCCCAGAGGGACAAAGTGTTTGCCCGACCATCATTTGACAATAGGCTGGGCGGCAACTGGTTAAACATGACTCCACAGCCCCCTCCTAAACATCACAAAGCTGGGACAGCGCGTAAGGATTTTTAAAGTGTATTTACACATTTGCAGCCAAATTGAGAAAACACCCACTTCATAATTGTTCCATGTGCCCATTCACATAGCATACCATAAATATATGAAAATTGGAGCTTACCTTTTTTTAGACACTCTATTCTGGACCCTTCAGCAAGGAAAAATCCTAGGTAATTGTCTTTGTTTATGAGGGGGCTAGGAAGCTGTGTTTACCATAATTAAGCCTCTCTGTGTTGTGCAGATGGCTCTTTACGATCAAATGTGCTTATATTTGAACACTGTCTATCCTTAGAAAAGGTTCATGATGCAGAGGCTGGGCTTTTTCATTATATGTTAATGAGGACAGATTTGGGACAGGCTCATTTTAACTTAGCTGTCAGCCATGACACCTCCTCCTGAGAAACATCTAAAAGGTAAGAAGAATTTTAGAACATTCTTTAGGTATGCTGTGTGAATGGGAACACATATTAAACATATAGTGGGGTTTCTCAAATTTGACTTCAAAAGAGAAAATATTCTTTAAGCAAGTAAAAAGCCTTTAAAAATATATCCAGCAATTTTTATTTCTTTTTTTAAGTTATGCTATTTAATTGGAAGATATAACAGATGTAACGTAGGTGTTATCTCAACTTTGGCTCAAAGTGGAAATAAGCTTTTAAAGTGTTACAAAATCCACAACAGTAAAATCAGTCTGTATATGCAGTAAAGCATGCTTGTTATACTCACTGTGGAACCTAAGGGGTTAATCCTCTGCATTGTGTAAAAACGGTGTTTGATCCTGACTTCTCTGATCCTCCCCTTCTTCCAGTGTCCCCTCTTATCTTCTGATAAGACATATCGTACTGAGTCACTCTGCACTTGCTCAGTTTAGTGTGTATTGCTAGAGAGGTTTTTTTTTCCTTGGAAGAGTTCATGTGATTAGTACAGGCCAATCAGCACTGCCCAGACAGTGGTTAGGGGTCCTGCATCCTCCTAGAGCAAAATGAAAACTCCTCCTACAAGTTTTAACATGTGCTTGGCTGGACACTGAAAGAAGTCACAAGACTGCTCTTACTGCTGATGAAAAAAGGCATTTATCAGTTTATATTTACTAGCATAATTGCATTTCCGTGTACTGTGGGAGACCAGATATAGTGAATTCAGAGTCCTGGGGTTAGTAACTCTTTAAGTTGGTTTTGGTGGTTTGCAAGGGTGCAATGGGTTTTACTTGGCTTCTAAGGGTTACAAAACCTCCCTTCCACTTACCTGGACCTATTCATGTGCTGAGAGACAGATCCTCATTAGCCTCATTATTTTAGTTGGTTTTCCACAGAAGGAAAAAAGCTAATTTTAATTTAGCAGCTTAAATAGTTCAGCTATTTGGAACTACTATGCACATTCAAAGATTGAAAGGTGAAGCACAAGCACAAGCAAGCAATAAGAGCCATCAACTTTTTTTTCTTGTTGTTCTCAATTGGCCCCCAACTGTAAAGTGAAAGTAATCCATTGGCTATATAGCTGCTGATCACTTTCACAGTTCATGTGGCGTGGTTCCCCCCACCCCCCAGGGGTTCCCAGGACCACATAGGAAAGCTTCAGTATGGCAGGCGGGAGGAAGAGAAACATTTGTTCTTTGATCTCCTCTGCCCGGTATGAAATCAGAAGCAACAGTGATTTTGTCACTTCCGGTTTCAGAGCTTTTTTTTTTCCTTGGCTGATACAGCCAGGCAAACAGGTAACTGAGCAGATCTCTGCTCAGTTACATGCTTTGGAGACCGGAAGGGATGATGGGGTCTATTAGATCCCAAATGTCTCCATAAAGAGTACCTGTCAACCAGGGGCAGACTGAGCATTTGGAAACTCGGGCACTGCCCAAGGGCTTGGGGTCAGTAGGGGGCCCCATGAGATGCCCCTGGTACCTTTTTCATAGGCTTTTTTGAGTTTGGGACACAGGGGCCCCATGATCCCCTATTGCCCGGGGGCCCCATGAGTTGTCAGTCTGCCCCTGCTGTCAACTGTACAATGCACATTGGAATTTGTTAACCTCTTGTGAAATAAAAATAAATAAAAAAATAAAATACTTTTAAAAGTTTAAAAAATAAAGCTATGTAAAAAAAATAAATAGACATATATGTAAACTGCACATATATGTAAACTGCGATTACACCACACATGTGAGGTATCATTCTGAATATTGGAGTGACAGCAATGATTCTAGCACCAGAGCTCACAGTTAACTCTAAGTGAATGAGCTGTAAGGGCCTTTTTAAAGCAATTCCCATGAAGGTTTTTTGATTGAGGGAACACAAAATTTTAAGACATGTTTAGTATCTAATTACTCGATGCAACTTCATCTTTTATATTTTACAAACAAATTAAGTATTATTAGTCTAGTGTAAAACAATGCAGCGCTAAATCAAAAATAAATACCAAACGTGCAAATGAATCCTCAAATCCTAAATATGCTACAAGTGATAATTAGGATTTGAGGATTGATTTGCACATTTGGTATTTATTATTGGTTTAGCATGGCATTGTATTACACTAGATTTATTTTGTGGAAATTGGACACTTTAGATTTATCATTTATTGTTCTTTTATTATTTTATTGTGGATTTAGCATTTTACATTTTTTTAATTTTCGATTAAGCGCAAAAAGGTTTTTGATTTATTTAGAAATTAAGTATTATATTTTGAGTGTTTGCACTAAAATTAATTTTATTATAGTTCTTCCTGAATATATGTGTTTAATAAACAGCAGCCAAAAATGCAGATTTGTATGTGTGCAAAAAATGAAAAAATTACTTTAGTGCCAAAGTGGTTGAAGATTTTCACTTTTAAAAAACTAAATGGATGGCTAAAATCTCATAGCAGAACTCTTTTGCCTCCCCTTGCAGACATTCACATTAGTGTAGTTATTTTAGTAAAATGCATTATTTTTGATAATACAAATGTATGACTATATATTCAGGCAAGGAATACATGAAGGAAAAGCTGTTAGTGATTTTTCATTTATCAGGAGATCTTTTCACTGGTGGGGTCACTGTCTATCCAGCTGTCAAGACTTTTCACATAAATGCTGCAGGCTATTTCCTGCACTACAAATGTGATATTATCTCACCCACAATATCACAAGCTCCTCGAATGAGTGCGTGTGTAGTCCGAAAAAGGCCACACACTCATAATACATACAGGGGGACTTACCTGCAAGAAACCTGATCTGCTGGGGTTACAATAACATGGCACTTGAACACTTTCCTTTGAAGCTTCTCTCGGCATTGCTGTTGAAGAGACCCCTATCCTGATTCTAGGGATCAACATATTTACATTCCTCAGGCCATTACTCTGGGGCAGCCAGGACTCTCCCATGAAAAGATACACCAGGAACATTTCCTATCATGTAAACTCTGCGCGTCAAAACAAACACAGTTTGATAAAAGTGCGCATTTTCTGACGATTTGCTAAATGCGTGTTTGTAAATTGAGATCTGGTAAACAGAAGCTTGCTTTCCCTGAAAATACCAATGCCAATTCACACAAGACATACTTACATTGTTTAACATTTTCAACAGTTTTTCAATAATGGCTCCGTTTTGGGCATATCTGTTAGTTTTGGATATCATTTTTAATCCTTTCATATACAGAGGTTATTGAAGCCAAGATGCCCAGGCCGAATTTAGCATCACCAGCATGCGCTGATTAACGTGACTAAAACTCTACTCTACCCACCTAAATAATTTTAACATTTTTTCAAAGGACATATAATGATTTTTAATTGTAGACAATTTTTTTAAGAAACTGTTTTTTTAATATAGGCTGATTTATTTATTTATTTATTTTTTTATTTTCTGTTTTAATTACAATATTAATCTGAGGCAGACTGCTATCTACAGGCTGCAGTGGCCTCTGCAAGTAGAAACCATTTTTTTTGCTGAAGAAAACCTTCAACTTGTCCCGGTTGATATAATGATCACATGATTAAAAACTACTCATATTGGTTTCTGATCATTATATCAATATATATATTGTATATACAGTATACATTGATATAATATTGTATGTATAAATACATCAGTGGTTCATATAGTGAACTTGGTGTACAGTTATTCACCCTGAGGACATCACAGAGGATAAGGGGGCACTCTTTACATCTGGAGGAAAAGAAATTTAATTCCAAACACGGAAAGGTTTCTTCACAGTGAGAGCTGTGAAAATGTGGAATAGACTCCCTCAAGAGTTGGTTCTGGCCTGCTCAGTGGATTGCTTTAAAAAAGGTCTGGATTCTTTCCTAGATACACAGAATATACCTGGATACTAACATTTATAGGTAAAGTTGATCCAGGGAATATCCTATTGCCTCTCAGGGGATCAGGAAGGATTTTTTCCCCTGCAGGAGAAAATAGGATCATGCTTTGCTGGGGTTTTTTTGCCTTCCTCTGGATCAACTGTGGGTATTTTTTTTTTTTTTTTAATGGTTGAACTGGATGGACTTTTGTCTTTTTTCAGCCAGACTATGTAACTATAT
This sequence comes from Staurois parvus, assembly GCF_062004578.1. Taxonomy (NCBI): domain Eukaryota; kingdom Metazoa; phylum Chordata; class Amphibia; order Anura; family Ranidae; genus Staurois; species Staurois parvus. The sequence goes on along the minus strand of NW_028318338.1, from coordinate 748,754 downwards.
AGAAATCTTTATGCCCCAGCAGCCACATTTTCACAACCCTATAAGCCACTGCTCCTTTTTCTAAGTTACAGTTCCTGTAGGTACTCTCCTCCTTCCATCCAGCCCAATCCACAGCTCACTGGAATCATCTCCTCACCCTAACTTTATGACCCAACCCTCCCTATAATACAGCCGTATTCTGTTGTTACCAGGTGACTGTAATGAAAAGATAGGAAGAGGCAAAGGGGCACCTCACTATACACCATTACCACTAGGCATCCTGTGATTTTAATGTACCGGGCATACAACTGTAACTTAGAATCTGCTCAGCAATCAATGCATACCAAACATACAGTACAAAGAACACCCTCTTTCTGAGCCTACATTTACCCTAACAATAATCTGCCATGGTGCCTGCTCTTAAATTGCTGCAGTCATCCCGTGTGGACATTTCATCACCCTTGCCTTTTTACATCATAAAACTTATACGCATCCATCTGATGAGTGACTATAGAAAAAAAATTCTGCTTAGTGGCATTTTCACCTCTAGCCTGCTGATTGCACAATTATGGAGAAGCAGGACATTGCTTAGGTCATCTGTATTCTCTTCCCTCTAATAAGCTTGTATAGTGTTGGGCTTCTTTGCCTTGTAGGGATGGACTTTTGTCTTGGTGGACCTGGGGTAGACAGCCCTTTTCCAACCTGTTTGCACTGATTTTGTCCCTTTAACCCACATATATGAATATATATTAAATATAGAACTTTAAGGCTTTCTCAAGTGCTAAGGAATAGGTGACTGCAACTTCATTGATGGTACATTCACACTTCAGCGCTAAATTGTGGGGCTTTAACTACTTGCCTACTGGGCATTTATACCCCCTCCCTGCCAAGGCCAATTTCAGCTTTCAGCGCTGTCGCACTTTGGATAACAATTGCGCGGTCATGCAACACTGTACCCATATGAAATTTGTATCATTTTTTTCAAACAAATAGAGCTTTCTTTTGGTGGTACTGAATTACCACTGGGTGTTTTATTTTTGCGCTATAAACAAAAAATTGCAAAAAATTTAAAAAAAAAAAGTTTTTCTTTGTTTCTATTATACAATTTTGCAAACAGGTAATTTTTCTCTTTCATTGATGTGCGTTAATGAGGCTGCATTGATAGGCATCACTGATGGGCACTAATAAGAGGCACTGATAGGAGGCACTGATAGGCAGCATTGATAGGTGGCACTGATGAGCTGGCACTGATGATGCTGCACTGATAGGCGGCACTGATGGGTGGCACTGCTAGGCACAGGTGGGTGGCACTGCTAGGCACAGGTGGGTGGCACTGCTAGGCACTGATCATCAGGGCACTGATCATCAGTGCCCTGATGATCAGAGCCGATCACTTCTCTGACAATTGCTGGTTATTGGCAGTACTTAAAGTGCAGCTGATAACCGGCAACTGTATTTACCTGGTGATCATTGGACACGGCTGATCACGTGGTAAAAGGCCGCTGTGATTGTCCGTTTACCTCATCACGTAATCAGCTGTGTCCGTAGGACACAGCGATCACCGGCGGTGCCGGGTGCGCGCCCGCTGGGGGAACTAGACGACCGCGCTGTAGCTATCTTACGGCTATAGCTCGGTAGGGAAGAGGTTAACAGTCAAGCATTTAGTTATGCATTAGTGTAGCGCCCTCTGGTGTACATAGTTGGTCAGAGTAGTTAGAATCTTGCTAGAAGCCTGGGTTTAGAGAGAGGGTTACTACATGTCAGTCCTCTGGTAGCTCAGCTGACTCTAGAAGCTTGGAGAAGCTACTAGAAGTTAGTAGGTGGAGGTAAGGAGGAGCTGATCTGCATATTTATGGTTTATGGGAGTCTTACCACTTCCGGGCAGAGGGGCCTGGCAGTGTTGCAGACCAGCCCATAACTATGACAGAGCCCAGCTAGCAGGCGAGTCGAGTGAAAGATGGAGTTCTGAGAGGTGCTGCTTTGTAGTCTGGGAGGGGGCCCCAGAGAAGGGGGGTTCTGCCTCCAGGCTGGAGGCTGGAAGCTGAAGGAGGAAAGAGGAGAGTTGAAGAAGGGAGCTCCACTGCCCTGCAGTCCACCAGGGAAGGACAGCCTGCAAAGCTTGGAGAGGAACCAGCCCAGTTACAAAGGCCTTTAAGCAGTTCTATCCACAGCTGCAAGACAAGGACAGTGTGAGTATCTCTACACCCCCAGGGCTTATAAGGCAGAAGTTTGCTGGATGCAAGTTCTTGGCAAGTCTTCAGGGGACAGTTTATAGCTTACCCAATCCCTTGTCCTGGGATCAGATACTGTAACCAGGTAGGCTTGTAGTTTGTTCACTTAGGGGACTTAGAGCTCCTACAAGTTGGGACTTTGCTAAAAATCCATTCAAGGGGACTCAGAGCTCCCGCACGTTGCTTACTTTTCTAAAGACTCTTATGGTTCTGGCTTAAACACAGTCATTCATCAGCCAGTTTTGTAGTATTTTTGAGAAGAGAATTGTAAACAATTTGCTATTCTGCAATCAAGTTGGGCATCCCAAAACCCCTTTACCCCATCCAAGTTAAATTCCCTAATAAAACTTAAAAACCAAGCCCATGGACTGTTTCTTGTGTCTGCATAAAAGTGGAAAATGTGTGTTGCCTGGCTGTGCAGCAAATAAAGGGGGACCCAAATCCAGCAGCTGTCAAAGGGGTAGCGCTACATTAGTATAAGCTGCTTTAAGATGGTACACTGCAAGGCAGCCAAAAACAGACATGAACCAGGACCGTTACAGTGTTTTGTGGTACTGAGTGATAAAACCCAGGTTTTACCTCTCATTATCACAACACATACTGTAGATATGATTGGGCCCTGTGTCCATATCAGCATAACCTGTAGAGTTTTACTACTGTGAGGATAGTAGCTAGACCTCTACTGTAATTTAAATGTATAGTGTATATGTACTGTACATGCATGTGTGTATATCTACCGTATATACTTTCATAAGCCACATTTCTGCAAATTATTTACTTACTAAATCAGGCCAGTTTTGCATTATAGATACTGTTAATTTTACAAAAGTATTAAGTCATAGAAAACATACTCATATTGCAACTTTTTGAGACAAAAAAGGGACACCTTTTAGCACAAAATAAATAGGCAAAAGGTGTGCTCTTGCTACACCCCCAATTAGGCAAAAATAAGTAATATGCCAAAAATGTCCGAAGTGCTTTTTTTCACCACTTTTCCTTAATACTGAATTAAAAAAAAAAAAACTAAGGAAAAAAAAACAAATGTAATAATTCAGAGAATGGAGGATAGGATTTAGTATACACTTTTTGTAGTTATAAAGTACTTTTTTCCAAGGTCTGTACATCAGACCAAAAAACAAATGAGGAGGAAATCAGGATAGAAAGAATTGGTTGTAAAAGAGGGACTGGCCCTCCAAAATGAAAGACCGTTGTGAACTCTGTATACATTTTCTTTACATAAAGTATGTTATACTAGAAATATAATATAGCATATCTGCAGATTTTTTTTCTTTCATTGAGATAAAAAAATGGAAATAAAAACAAGAAAACAATTATATGCCAGCAAAGTGGGTGAGTTGTGAGAACAGTGAGAAGAATAGAGCCTTTTACCTCTCATTAGTGAAGCCATCAATGCTCCAGCAAGCAAGAGCCGAGGTCATGTTACATATGGCACACAGTCTGTTCAGCACTTTTAACATCAGCTTTGAAATTTTAGAGAAGTCAAAGGTCATCTTTAATAAGCTCAAGTTTGATGGGTCTCAATGATCTCTCAAACTCCAGTGTTGCCTGTGTGGGTGTCCAGCTCTGCTGTCCAAACCTATTCATAGCTTATCCTCATCAACTCTCTGTGCTATCAGAGTTGAATTTATCTTAGTTTTCATTTTTTCTAACTTCTGATGAGAAACTTGGCTGCATAGTTTGGTTTTTCAGAAAAAGTCAAACTCAGTGTCAAGAGTCTGAGTCCAGACTTGTTGGTCTTCAATCAGAGCAAAGTAATTCAGATGGTTTGGCCTTGTGTGTTTTTCTCTGTTCTTGTCTGATTGCTGACATAATGGAAACCAGTTGTGGCAAGGCCCTGGAATGCCATTGTTTGCCAGTTACTAATATAAAATATAACTAATAGATTATTTTTAAAAATCACAGGGGTCTTTTATACAACAATGTAGGAAATAAAAAAGAAAAAAAGGCATATAATCCAAAGTATTCAAGGACCTTCACTGGTGGGCTAGTGCCAAGGTGCAAGGGTCATTCTACTTGAACCCCTGGTGATCAGCTGTTTTGTGGCTGTGCTAAAGCAGCTCAAGTCTTCTGGAGTGCATGGCCTTTTCCAGCCCAGGTCTGCTGGAGTGCTTGCAGCTGCTCAACCCTAGTCAGCTCTTTACTCTTAAAGATTTTAACTGCTTAAAAAGAAATATGTTTCTAAAGTGAAACTGAACTGACCTAAAACAATTTTAAGGTGCCAACACTGCTAAATTTCAGGGACCCTTTAGTACCTTTGTTGCACTTCAAAACAATCCCTATGTCCCTATGGAGCCCTTTGGATACTAGGCCTAGGCAGTGCATTGTGTGTGTGCAACAGTGTATCTGAAAGTCCAGTAAATTTGAAATAGTCACAACAACATCAGTATTTCTGTTTTTTGTTAATGATGCTACACGTTTTAGTCTTGTAAACAATACTAACAGCCCCATGAACAAAAGGGTCAAAAAAGGGTCCATCAGAACTTGGACAGCAGCTTGATGCCTGATGCTGCATAAAACCTATAAAGCACTAACAGGATCTGATAGAGTGCACCTTACCAGGGAAGGAACACTATCCTCAAGACCAGGGGTCTCCAAGGTATGGCCCACAGTCAAATCTGGGCCACATCTAGGGTCAGGTTCCCCCTGCTGCATTGTCTTTTTCCAAGCAAGCTGGCTGCTGGGACCACAAGAGTCCTAGCAAGCGATCGCAAGCTTGCCCCTGCAGGAGATTGGAACTTCCTACCTGCTCCATCTCATGCCCTGCTCTTCCGCTGACTAGAGCCATACTGTAAGCAAGCTAAGTCTAATGGAGACTCTGATGTAAGGATGGGGGGGGGGGCGTCTAAGGGGACTCAGATGTAGGAAGCTGTAATGGGTACCCTGAAGTAATGGTGGACTCTGAATTAAAGCGGGCTTTGATGGAAACTATTGTAGCTAATTGTCGCTTTTGTACGTAGCTGCACATAATGCATGCTTTTTTGGTGTTTTTTATGGGTTACTTTAATTTTTTCAACTTTTCTTTTATTCTACTTAACTTTATCGCTATCAATAGCCCCCTATGTGATAGCATATTGCTGGTGTCCTTTTCAAAGACATATCAGGGGTCTATAAGACAGCCGGGGAAAGGCATTATGTTCCGATGACCATTGAAGTGAACAGCAGACTTTACAAGCACACAAATACATACTGTGGCAGTTATGTGTAAAACCCGGCACTTCCATGGATGTATGCCTTACATCAGTGGCAGTAAAAGGTTTAAAGCCAGTGGCTAGGAAACAGGGTGGTGGATAGGCTCTTCAGAAAGAAGGCCTGGATGACCCACTAAGAGTCTACCAGCATAGTCTGAGTATGTCCAAATACTACATCCTCCTAGGCCAGAATGGTGCAGTGAGAATCACTGGAATGCCTTCCACCTTAAACCTGCAGAGCTGACAGGGAGATGCTGTAGAGGAGGAAAGGCATGGATCAGGTTAACGGATCCCTTGACCACCAAGGCCTGAAAGTCCCTGAACCTGGCTACAAACCTCTCCATTTTGTTGCTGGGACTGTTTGCTAGTTGATCCACAATCTCGCAAAGGGCTCAGAACACCTCTGAGTGGAGAGACCATCACCCCAGGTCAAGACACAGTTGACTGAGAAAGTCCACTTGCCAATTTTCTATGGTGGACTATGGATGGCAGACAAGATTGGAACATGCAGTTCTGCCCAAGTTAAAATCAAGACCACTTCTCTAAGTGGCACGTCTACTAGTGTCTCATTGATGGTTAGTGTATGCCACAGTCATAGCATTGTCTGACTGTATTCCAGTTGGAAGACCTTGCAGGTCCAGTGTTGAAGGGACAACCAAATTACTTCCAGTTCAGGGATGTTGATGGTAAGTTGAGATTCCTCTGATGACTAAGTCCCCTTCAATGAAAGGGCATCTAGAACTGGCATCCATCATGAGAACTTTCTATATCTTTAGTGAAAAGGGGTTTTCTGATTTTGGGATTGGGGAGAGCTTGGCTTTGGAGGTCAAGCACCTGGGGCAGTTCAAGAACCAAGTCTGTCTCATATAGCCAGAATGTTGAGTTGCAGCAGTCGGAAGTGGAAATGGGTGAGCTGCACTGCCTCAAAGGAGACTACTATCAGACCTAAGACCATCATGCAGGGCCAATGCTTCCACTAGGCAAACTAGGCAGCCGCAGAGGGGGCACTGCCACCTATGGGTGCCTGGGTGCAGCACAGTCTGGCACTCTCCCTGTGCGGCCTATAGACCTCTTATAAGAATTCTTCATTTTTGTGAGTAGGATGGTCGGGACCTGATGTGTATGAGAGGGAAGCGGTGTAGTTATGGAAGGCTGCTTGTTCTCACTGAGAGCCACAGCCATCAGAGGTGAGCCGAGCCTAGGAGGATGGTGGGTCATGGAGGTGACAGGAGGAGGAGGTCGGTGGACAATGGTCAGGGTGAGGGGAGCGGATGTGGATTGATCGTGTGGGATGCCGCCACATCATGAATGATCCTTCAGCTGAGGGGAGGGGTGGCAGAGGGGGAGGAATACAGGGCAGAGGAAGATGCCGGGTGTCTGGGGCTAGTGTAGCAGCTGAGTTGCCACTCCTTCCAGTGTTCCTCCCAGAATCAGTCCCTTACTGCAAGCCAGTTGGCGGCTGCTGATCAGTTTTGCAACTGTTTTTTTTTCGTTCGTTTCTGATTGGTTAATACAGTTAATTTATATTTGGTTAATATGCATTTTGTCTTTAATATTGGTGCTGGTTGCATCTTATAACACCTATTTTTGCAAATTAAAAGAAATTTAGCAGTTTCATGTTTTGCTGATTTAATATTTTCTACTGTTTTTACTTTTTTTTGGGGGGGGGGGAGTTCGCAAGTAGCTGATCTTGCCTAGGACGCAAAATTGTCTAGCACCGGCCCTGCCCTCACGTAAGTACGAATTGAGGGCCTACTGAGGGCTAGAGGTTCCAGGTACAAAAGTGGAGATACAGCAATTTGTCCCAGAGTAGAAAGTTCCTGGACAAGGTTATATTCAAAGTCAGACCCAGGTGCTCTAACTGGTTAGTTGGTCCCAGCAACAACTTCCAATGTTTAAGGATCCAAACAAACCTCTACAGAGGCCACAAAATGTCCCACAACATTTATTCTCTGAGAACAGAACAGGACTAGGACCTGGACAAACACTTTGGTGAAGACTGAGGTGTTGTGAACAAGACAAAGAGTAAGGCAGTAAATTGATAATGTTGAACTCTCACAGCAAAAAGCAGATAGCGTTGGTGAGTAGTAAAGGTGGGAATGCAAGTAAGCATCCCTGATGGTACACAGAGGCAGAAGGTCCCCAGGAAGGTGGGAGGCAATGACCAACGTTTGAACATGTAGTAACAAGTTGGGCATGTCAGATCCAGAGTGGGCTGAATGCCTTCATTTGCCTTGAGTACTACAAACTAGATGGCATGAAATCATTCCTCATTTGGTAATGGGGAACCCATTACCTCCTGAGAGAAGAGCTGCTGAATAGCAAGAAAGAATTTTGTTCATCTTTTTGCATAGAAAGAGGTAAATTCAGAAACATGGAGAAGTAAGGAGGCCACAACTCTAACTTGTAGCCCCTGGAAATGGCACTTTGAACCCAAACATCTGAAATCTCTTTGGACTAGAAGGCTAAACAGGCTGACAAGGCACCCCTTCATTAGGAAGAAAGCTTAGAGCCAGGCTTAAATGGTTGGAGTTTCACACCTTATGCATAAATAGATAAGTAGTCCATATAATGAACTCAGTGTAGAGTTATTCACCTTAAGGTTATCACAGAGGACAAGGGCATTCTATGTCTGGAGGAAAAGAGATTTAATCTCCAAGTATGGAAAGGTTTCTTCACAGTAAGAGCTATGAAGATGTGGAATAGACTCCCTCAAGAGTTGGTTCTAGCCAGCTCAGTTAATTGCTTTAACAAAGGCCTGGATTCTTTCCTAGATGCACAGAATATAACTGGATACTAATATTTAGGAGGTAAAGTTGATCCTGGGAACATCTGATTGCCTCTTGGGAGATCAGGAAATAACTGTATCCCCTGCAGGAGCAAATTGGATCATGCTTTGCTGGTTTTTTTTTTTGCCTTTCTCCGGATCAACTGTGGGTATAGGATTATAACATTTCTTTATATATACATTATTTTTTTATGGTTAATCTAGATGGACTTTTTTTCAGCCAGACAAACTATGTAACAATGTAACTTTCTGATTAAACTGTGCTCCTGATTTAAATGAGGAGCTTGAGGCCTGAGAGGAATGAAAAAGAACTTTACCTAGATTCAACGCTCAAATTTCAACCGTCAGGAACACAAACCTTGATTTTCTTGAGGAGAGCAATTTTCTTTTCCCTTTGATCTCTTTACTTCCCTAAGGAAGTACCAAACAGGCATTCTCCTTTGAAGGGCATCTGCTTGAGGTGTTCATGCATGGGATTTCTGCCATCCAGCATTTGAGCCAAAGGATCATTTGCATATGAACAGAGAGGAGGCATATTTACAAAGTAATTCAGGCAGTAGTGTAAGGCCACAGGTGAAAGTTATAGGTGGTAGTGAACAGAGTGATCCTTTACAATGGATCTAGGGCCTTGGACCATGCACTTAGACCAGAAATTCAGACCTAGCCTTGTTAAGACTAGGTCAACCACAGGGACTATCAATTTCTACAGGAAACCCTGCTCAATAGGATGCTGCAGAGCAAAACGCTTATGAGGGGCAAAGAGCTTTTCAGAGTGAGGCCAGTTACCTTCCAAATTGGGCTCTAAAAGCAAGTGAACTGGAAACAGCAGGTTTGGACAATTTCAGGGAGCCCATGCTGGAGACCTTAGGATAAGCTCTTACACTTTACACTAAGCATACCACATCATTAGGGTAGAAATGGCATTCTTAAGCTTTGCTGAGATCTCAGCCAAAGGAGTCTCATCCTGATCCGATTCCTTAGAAGTGGAGGGAGAATCTTTCTTGTCTACCTTCTCCTCAGGAAGTGAATCAGCTGCAAGAGCAAAGCCAGAGATCGACTCAGAAGGAGAGACTGAAGGGGTTCTTTTGTCACCCCCCATTAATCTATGGCCTCCAAGAGGACCAAGATCCTGCCCATAAATTCAGACATGGTGGCAGAACATTGGTCTCTAGATAAGTAGGAAGAAAGGTGTGATACCAAACAGGCAGCGAAGTGAAGGAAAGCAGGGAATCATACTGAGGCAATGCAGTTGTCAGGACAGAGGGTACTAAGAACCCTTTGGGGAGAGACTACCACCCACATCCCCCCAAACTGTGTCTGTGTGAGGCCATCTGGCAGACTGGGTCTGTTGTCAGAACAGAGAGATTATCACCTGCCACTGACTAATCACCTGAAGGTAGCTGAATATAGATCTTGTTTACTGTACTGTAAAAGGATTTTACCGGTATTGCATATGGGAGACACTACATGCTAGCTGGTATGTGGTTTAATCTCAAGCCATATTTACAACCCAAGATGAAAAAGTGTTCTTGAAGCACTGGACCCAAGCATAGATATTTTAATTTTAAACAAAGGCAGTTCTCTAGAGATCTATAGGTCCGGATTAATCCTCAGGGCATCAACAATATGTAAAGTATAAAGAAATAAGTGCCAAAGGTGTAGATGAATGTCTAAGCAATTTTTTTGTTTTTTTTTTCTTGACCTGTTTGCTTATAGACCTGTAAACTTTGTGTCTGTGTTGCCTACCGTTCAGTTGAACTGCTTTTGAACATCCAGTGGCTTGAGGTGATTGCAGGGTCGGATCTAGCTTAGCTGATCTGGGGGTGCAGTATAAAAAGTTAGGGGGCATAATGTCAACAGTGTGAAAAAGATGCAGGGAGCCAGTATTCCTTGTTCACGTCTGTACCAATAGTCAAAACCTGGAAATAACATCTGACAGGTAGTGCAGAGGCATTGCAGGAGTGAAATTGGAACACTAATATCTATTAGGCTGTCATTAGATTAGGATGATTCAACAGAACCTGTGCCTTCATATATCAAGTTTCCCTATCAGGTTCCCCCCTTACATTGAGATCCTCAGCTGTCTACATCAGAGTGTCTCTTATATCAAATGTCCCCAACAGAGACCCCTTACATCAGTTCTCCCCATCAGGGTGCCATTACATTAACTGTGCCTAGCAGAGTCCCTCATGAATCAGTGGATGTGCTCCTTGAGACCTGGGGGGGCAGGGGCACAACTAAAATCTGGTAGGGCAAAGCCCACCCCAGCACCACCCTATATCCAGGCCTGGGTGATTGTAGCCGTATTAGTGCACTTGTGAGAGAAACAATTGAGTACTGTCTGTGATACTTTTTTGGACCTTGAAGAAGGGGACATACCCTAAAAGCTTGTTCTGAAAAAATGTATGTTAGTGCAAATAAAAAAAGTATCACTGACAGTACTCAGTTGTTTCTGAACACCTAATGGTTAAGTCTAAAATCTTGTCCTATACTCTACGTTGAAGAAAATGGGATTTCTGAATTACCAGAAAAATCTTTTTTTTATAGGACAGCACAGGACCCTCCTCTCTGTTCTTTATGATATCCCTATTGCTTACGACCAAACTCAGGCTTGCTGGGAGTTAGATGGGTTATAGAGGGGGATTATATAGGGGAGGTCCCAACAGCTTTTTTTTTTTTGTCAGTGTGCAATCACCTGAAGGTTGACATATAATACATGGTTAAAAGATCCCATGTACTGTTATTTATGAAATCTAAAATGTTAGGTTGTCACCAGAACAGACGGAGAGAGTGAATCTTCCAATGGGGACACTTGGTGTGGAGGGCATTTCTTTTACTTTTCACATCCTATTGTGTCTAAAGAACATGAAGTGAAGGAGAATCCCCAAAGTGACACAGGCAATAAAAAACAAACAAATCATTCAACTACTCCATCCAAGTTTTGGGTTTAAATACTTTAAAGGGTTTTCCCTGTAACCTATTTTCTCATGTCATTTGCAAACAGGTTGACCAAGATCACTAGAAATCCCCGCTACAAATCTACACCTAAAAACTAGTAAGAAATTATTTTTCAATAAAAAATCTCAAACAACTCTGGCACTGTTCAAAATTAGACATGTAATAATTTCTTTCATAAAATGTTGCAGTTTCTCTTTAAGTAGAAAACACTCATTATTTCACACTTGATAGTAATAGATGGCACATAATACTGGAAACACAATTATTGGAACTGTTGTTTCCCTGCCCCTTCCATAAATATGAAAATACCACAGCTGTTGGCCTTCTGTTAAAATGCAATCAGGGTCTGATCTGAATGTTAGACAAAAGCCTGATTTAGAGTTTGCTCCAGGCTAGTCTATTAGCAATCATTTCATGTCAAATGTCATATTGCATCTCATAAACTAATAGTAACAGTTGACTCAGGTCATAATTGTTCTATTGTGGCTGTACAAGATGAGGATTGCAAGTTTCTAAACTGTGGCCAAGATGCATGAGACTGCAATCAAAGTTTTTAGCTTTTTCTGAATGTTTTAATTTTGTTCACATTTTTGTGTTCCTTTGAGAAAAATTGTTACATTATTTATATTTATTATTCTTAACTGGCAAAAAACATCCTTCTGAGGACTTCAGTTTTTCATCAGACATTGCTGTGTTTTGTATACCAGTTCGCTCCATCCCCTTAGGTCAGTAATCCGGGAACTCTTGACACAAGACAGGAATTCTCAAACACACCCACTACCAGAAATATTAGGTAAAGCTCAGACTAAAGCTATCTATTGATGTTGGTGAATGGTCGGACATGTGTGCATAAAAGACCCTCTCATGATGTCTACTTAGCCATTGTCTCCTCTAAAGTTTCCTCCTGTCAAATGAACACTTCTATTTGGGCAACGGAGGAGAAGAGGATGTTATTGCTAAGTTCCCTAAAACAGCGTTTGGTGCAAAGCTCCTACTGCTGAAAAAGCTGTCTGCTCCAACCCCTCACCCCCACCCCCACCTCACACTAACCCTCCCTGTAAACATAACAGGAACAACTACCTAAACATGACCCTGATAGGAACCATAACATTCATCTACTCTCTCATGCTAATACTAACCCTAATAAGAACCTCCTTGCAACTCTAGCTGTAGCAGGAACAGTCCAATGGAATCTTAACTGTGAACCCTTCCTGTGAATCTAACTCTAATAGGAATCCTTCTTTTAACCCTATTCTCTTCCTGCAGCTCTAATCCCAACAGGAACCTTCATTATAACCCTAACCCTAATCCGTTCCTGCAACTCTAACCCTAACAAGAAGTCCCCCTGAGACCCTAACACTGAACTCTCCCTGCAACCCTAACCCTGAACCCTCCCTGCAGCTCTAACCCTAACAGAAACCCTCCCTGTAACACCAACCCTGAACCCTTCCTGCAACTCTAACCCTAACAGGAACCCTCCCAGTAACCCCAACCCTGAACCCTCCCTGCAACTCTAACCCTAACAGGAACCCTCCCTGTAACCCCAACCCTGAACCCTCTCTGCAACTCTAATTCTAACAGGAAACCTCCATGTAACCCCAACCCTTAACCCTCCCTCCATCTCTAACCCTGAACCCTCCCCGCAACCCTAACTCTAACTGGAATCTTCCCTTTAACCCCAACCCTGAACCCTCAATCCAACTCTAACAAGAACCCTCCCAGTAACCCCAACCCTGAACCCTCCCTGCAACTCTAACCCTAACAATAACACTCCCTGCAACTCTAACTCTATCAGGAACCCTCCCTGTAACCCCAACCCTGAATCCTCCCTGCAACTCTAACCCTAACAGGAACCCTCCCAGTAACCCCAACCCTGAACCCTCCCTGTAACTCTAACCCTAACAAGAACCCTCCCTGTAATCCCAACCCTGAACCCTCCCTCCATCTCTAACCCTAACTGGAACCCTCCCTTTAACCCCAACCCTGAACCCTCCCTCCAAATCTAACAAGAACCCTCCCAGTAACCACAACCCTGAACCCTACCTGCAACTCTAACCCTAACAAAAATCCTTCCTGTAACCCTAAACCTGAACCCTTCCTGCAACTCTAACCCTAACAAGAACCCTCCCTGTAACCCCACCCCTCCCTTCAGCTCTAACCCTAACAAGAACCCTCCCTGTATCCCCAACCCTGAACCCTTCCTGTAACTCTAATCCTAACAAGAATCCTCCCTGTAACCCCAACCCTGAACCCACCCTGCAACTCTAACCCTAACAGGAACCCTCCCAGGAACCCTCTCTGAAACTCTAACCCTAACAAGAACCCTCCCAGTAACCCCAACCCTGAACCCTCCCTGCAACACTAACCCTAACAAAAACCCTCACTGTAACCCCAACCCTGAACCCTGTCTGCAACGTTAACACTAACAAGAACCCTCCCTGTAACCCTAAGCCTGAACCTTCCCAGCAACACTAACCCTAACAGGAACCCTCCCTGTAACCCCAACCCTGACCCTTCCTCCATCCGTAACCCTAACTGGAACCCTCCCTTTAACCCCAACCCTGAACCCTCCCAGTAACCCCAACCCTGAACCCTCCCTGCAACTCTAACCCTAACAAGAATCCTTCCTCTGAACCCTTCCTGCAGCTCTAACCCTAACAAGAATCCTCCCTGTAACCCCACCCTCGCTGCAGTTTTAACACTAACAAGAACCCTCCCTGTAACCCCAAGCCTAAACCCTCCATGCAACTCTAACCCAAACAAGAACCCTCCCTGTATCCCCAAACCTGAACCCTTCCTGTAACTCTAATCCTAAAAATAACCCTCCCTGTAACCTGAACCCTCTCTGCAACTCTAATCCTAACAAGAATCCTCCCTGTAACCCCAACCCTGAACCCTCCCTGCAACTCTAACCCTAACAAGAACCCTCCCTGCAACTCTAACCTTAACAAAAACCCTCACTGTAACACAAACCCTGAAACCTGCCTGCAACGTGAACCCTAACGAGAACCCTCCCTTTAACCCTAAGCCTGAACCCTCTCAGCAACACTAACCCTAAAAGGAACCCTCCCTGTAACCCCAACCCTGAACCCTCCCTCCCTCCATCCCTAACCTTAACTGGAACCCTCCCTTTAACCCCAACCCTGAACCGTCCCAGTAACCACAACCCTGAACCCTGCCTGCAACTCTACCCTAACAAGAATCCTTCCTCAGAACCCTTCCTGCAACTCTAACAAGAACCCTCCCTGTAACCCAAACCCTAAACCCTCCATGCAACTCTAACCAGAACGAGAACCCTCCCTGTATCCCTAACCCTGAACCCTTCCTGTAACTCTAACCCTAAAAAGAACCCTCGGTGTAACCTGAACCCTGAACCCTCTCTGCAACTCTAATCCTAACAAGAATACTCCCCTTAACCCCAACCCTGAACCCTCCCTGCAACTCTAACCCTAACAGGAACCCTCCCAGGAATCCCAACCCTGAACCCTCTCTGCAACTCTAACCCTAGCAAGAACCCTCCCAGTAACCCCAACCTGCACCATCCCTGCAACTCTAACCCTAAACAAAACCCTCACTGTAACACCAACCCTGAACCCTGCCTGCAACGTTAACCCTAACAAGAACCCTCCCTGTAACCCTAAGCCTGAACCCTCCCAGCAACACTAACCTAAAAGGAACCCTCCCTGTAACCCGAACGCTGTACCCTCCCTGTAACTCTAACCCTAACAGGAATCCTTCCTGTAACCTCAACCCTGAACCCTCCCTCCATCACTAACCCTAACTGGAACACTCCCTGCAACTCTAACCCTAACAAGAATCCTTCCTACGAACCCTCCCTGCAACTCTAAACCCAACAAGAACCCTCCCTGTGACCCCAACTCTGAACCCTTCCTGCAAATCTACCCCTAACAAGAATCCTCCCTATAACCCCAACCCTGAACCCTCCCTGCAACTCCAACCCTAAGAAAAACAATCACTGTAACCCCAACCCTGAACCCACCCTGCAACTCTTACCCTAACAAGAACCGTCCCAGTAACCCCAACCCTGCACCCAACCTGCAACTCTAACCCTAACAAAAACCCTCACTGTAACCTAAACCCTGAACCCTCCCTGTAACCCTAAGCCTTAACCTTCCCAGCAACACTAACCCTAAAAGTAACCCTCCCTGTAACCCCAACCCTGAACCCTCCCTCCATCCTTAACCCGAACAAGAACCCTCCCTGTAACCCTAAGCCTGAACCCTCCAAGCAACACTAACCCTAAAAGGGACCCTCCCTGTAACCCCAACCCTGAACCCTCTTTGTAACACTAACCCTAACAGGAACCCTCCCTTTAACCCCAACCCTGAGCCCTCCCAGTAACCACAACCCTGAACCCTCCCTGCAAATCTAACCCTAACAAGAATCCTTCCTCTGAACCCTTCCGGCAACTCTAACCCTAACAAGAACCCTCCCTGTAACCCCACCCTCCCTGCAGCTCTAACCCTAACAAGAACCCTCCCTGTAACCCCAACCCTAAACCCTCCATGCAACTCTAACCATAACAAGAACCCTCCCTGTAACCTGAACCCTCTCTGCAACTGTAATCCTAACAAGAATCCTCCCTGTAACCCCAACCCTGAACCCTCCCTGCAACTCTAACCCTAACAGGAACCCTCCCAGGAACCCCAACCCTGAACCCTCTCTGCAACTCTAACCCTAACAAGAACCCTCCCAGTAACCGCAACCCTGCACCCTCCCTGCAACTCTAACCCTAACAAAAACCCTCACTGTAACCGCAACCCTGAACCCTGCCTGCAACGTTAACCCTAACAAGAACCCTCCCTGTAACCCTAAGCCTGAACCCTCCCAGCAACCCTAACCTTAAAAGGAACCCTCCCTGTAACCCAAACTCTGAACCCTCCCTGTAACTCTAACCCTAACAGGAACCCTTCCTGTAATCCCAACCCTGAACCCTTCCTCCATCACTAACCCTATCTGGAACCCTCCCTTTAACACCAACCCTGAACCCTCCCAGTAACCACAACCCTGAACTCTCCCTGCAACTCTAACAAGAATCCTTCCTCTGAACCCTTCCTGCAACTCTAACCCTAACAGGAACCCTCCCTGTAACCCCAGCCCTGAAACCTCCCTGAAACTCTAATCCTAACAAGAACCCTCCCTGTAACCCCAACCCTGAACCCACCCTGTAACCCCAACCCTGAACCTTCCCTGCAACTCTAACCCTCACAGGAACCCTCCCTGTATCCCCAACCCTGAACCCTCCCTGAAACTTTAGCCCAAACAAGATTCCTCCCTGTAACCCCAAACCCTGAACTATCTCTGCAACTCTAGCCCTAACAAGAACCTGTCAGGGCTCCGGGTATGACCAGAGGTATGTGAACTGACGCAGGGAAACGCAGGCTTCAGATATGTTATAAATAATATAATTTATTAATACTAACAATACAAAACGCAGTGCAATACTAAACCAGGCATGACAGCGGGCACTGGGTCATCAGGCATTGGATCGTCTGGCTCGACAGCGGGCATTGGGTCACCAGGTATGACAGCGGGCACTGGGTCATCAGGCGTAATAGGATCATCAGGCTGGGTACAGACATCAGGCTGAACCACGGAAGGCAGGTTCTCAGACGGCAGGCTCACTGGTTTGGATACTGGCAGGATGGTACTGGTTGGAAAGAATTATCGCTTTTTTCTGGTTTTAACTACTGGAGCACTGCAAGTAAACGCAGGTCTGCAAACGAATGGAGCAGCTGAGGACAGAGAAGAGCTGGAAGATGGAACAGAGGGAGCAGCCGCCACAGAGGACCTCTCCACAGGGCCAAAGAAAGGATAGGTGCAGCGAGTGGGAGCAGGGGACTGGTATGTGGTAGTTAGCAGAGTATACTGGGCCGTCACTGGGGGTGCTGTCGGGGATGCAGGAAGAGTGCCTTGAGCAGAGGAATGACGTTGCAAGCTGACTGAGGCTGGGTACAACAAGTCTGACCATGTCTGCAGTATGGGTTGAACAAAGCTGAGCTTACACAAAACCTGTCTGGTCAAAGACTGCACTGCGTTTATACAATCCCTTAATACCTGTGGTGAACATGCAGCATAATGCTCCAAGAAGCAATCCACATCATCCTCTAATAACCATACCAGGGACTCTACCTGGTCTGCACTAAATGGTGGCAAAAAGTCATTCCTGCTTTCAGGGGTACCAGATGAAGCTAACTCTACACAAACCTGAATCAAAGGTTGCACCTCAGAGAACTCTGTACCCTGATCTACTAGAACATGAGCGATCCGTATACATTCTAGTAGTTGATCCCGGGTATACTCCCTCAGAGTTTGATAAGCATATTCTCTGTCATCAAAAACGAGCAGTGACGAATACACAACCTCATCAAGATCCATCCTTCCCAGCAACAAGCCAAGATGGCTTCCCTGTGCAGCCACTTCTGGTCAGGATTGGCCTTGGTGTAATGTCAGGGCTCCGGGTATGACCAGAGGTATGTGAACTGACGCAGGGAAACGCAGGCTTCAGATATGTTATAAACAATATAATTTATTAATACTAACAATACAAAACGCAGTGCAATACTAAAACATAAACACAGTGCAAATGAACCAAACCAAACCACCCACAGATAACAATACATACAATGCAAGCGTAGTCAGGCAGGCCGGGTCAATAACAATTGGGCAGGTAGGAACAGGAGGAGCAGGCAGAGAGTAGTCAGGTCACGAGCCGGGTACAGCAACTAACGGGCAGGTAGGTACAGGGGGTCAGGCAGAGAATGGTTGGGGTCACAAGCCAGGGATCAAACAGGAGAAGTCAGCAGAGGTCAGGATCAGGCAGGGTCGGCAACGAGTCAGTCAGGCAGGAACAGAAACAGGAATGCAGGAAACAAGATACAGGGGCCCATGGAAAAACACACACCAAGGCACAGACTGCAGGTCTGGCCAGGTGTTTGGCTGACTGCAGGGTTGAGTCTCTGATTGCTGAGAGCACCCGCTGGCCAGCCCTGGTACTGCAGCCCACAAGGCAGGTGAGTCCCACCATTATTGGCAAGTCCATTCCTGACAGAACCCTCCCTGCAACTCTAACCTTAACAGGAACCCTCCTAGTAACCCCAACCCTGAACCCTCCCTGCAACTCTAATCCTAACAGGAACTCTCCCTGTAACCCCAACCCTGAACCCTCCCTGCAACTCTAACAAGAACCTTCCTTGTAACCCCATCCATGAACCCTCTCTGCAACTCTAGCCCTAACAAGAACCCTCCCAGTAACGCCAACCCTGCACCCTCCCTGCAACTCTAACCCAAACAAGAACCCACCCTGTAACCCCAACCCTGAACCCTCCCTGCAACTCTAACCCTAACAAGAACCCTCCCTGTAATCCCAACCCTGAACCCTCCCTCCATCTGTAACCCTAACTGGAACCCTACCTTTAACCCCAACCCTGAGCCCTCCCTCCAAACCTAACAAGAACCCTCCCAGTAACTACAAC
The DNA here is from genome assembly GCF_062004578.1 of Staurois parvus. Lineage (NCBI taxonomy): Eukaryota > Metazoa > Chordata > Amphibia > Anura > Ranidae > Staurois > Staurois parvus. The sequence goes on along the minus strand of NW_028318338.1, from coordinate 730,093 downwards.
CCTGAACCCTACCTGCAACTCTAACCCTAGCAAGAATCCTTCCTGTAACCCTAAACCTGAACCTTTTCTGCAACTCTAACCCTAACACGAACCCTCCTTGAAACCCCACCCCTCCCTGCAGCTCTAATCCTAACAAGAACCCTCCCTGTATCCCCAACCCTGAACCCTTCCTGTAACTCTAACCCTAAAAAGAACCCTTGTTGTAACCTGAACCTGAACTCTCTCTGCAACTCTAATCCTAACAAAAACCCTCACTGTAACCCCAACCCTGAACCCTCCCTGCAACTCTAACCCTAACAAGAACCTTCCCTGTAACCCCAGCCCTGAACCCTCTCTGCAACTCTAACCCAACAAGAACCCTCCCTGTAACCCCAACCCTGAACCGTCCCTGCAACTCTAACCCTAACAAGAATCCTCCTGGTAACCCTAACCCTGAACCCTCCCTGCAACTCTAGCCCTAACAAGAACCCTCCCTGTATCCCCAACCCTGAACCCTTCCTGCAACTCTAACCCTAACAGGAACCTTCCCAGGAACTCCAACCCTGAACCCTCCCTGCAACTCTAACAAAAACCCTCACTGTAACTCCAACCCTGAACCCTCCCTGCAACTCTAAACAAAACAAGAACCCACCCTGTAACCCCAACCTTGAACCCTCCCTGCAACTCTAGCCCTAACAAGAACCCCCCCCTGTAACCATAACCCTGAACCCTCCCTGCAACTCTAACCCCAACAAGAACCCTCGCTGTAACCCCAACTCTGAACCTTTCCTGCAAATCTACCCCTAACAAGAATCCTCCCTGTAACCCAAACCCTGAACCCTCCATGCAACTCTAACCCTAACAAGAGCCCTCCCTGTAACCCCAATCCTGAACCCTCCCTGCAACTCTAACAAGAACCCTCCCTGTAACCCTAACCTTGAACCCTCCCTGCAACTCTAACCATAACAAGAACCCTCACTGTAACCCCAACCCTGAACAAACCCTGAAACTCTTACCCTAACAAGAACCCTCCCTGTATCCCCAACCCTTAACCCTCCCTGAAACGTTAACCCAAACAAGAACCCTCCCTTTAACCCCAACTCTGAACACTCCCTGCAACTCTAACCCTAACAGGAACCCTCCCTGTAACCTCAACCCTGAAATCTCCCTGTAACCCCAACCCTGAACCCTCACTGCAACTCTATCCCTAGCTTGAGCTTTGTGTGTCCCTGTAGGCAGCATCTCGCTGGGGAAGCTTTAAAAAAATCAAGCCAGGTGGAAAACTGTTGACTGAACAGTGACTGCATCCAATCAGGTGCAGTCATTGCTTAGGTATTCAGACAGCCACAGGTGCTGTGTCTGTCTGATTATAACTGGCAGGGGAGATTCCTTCATCCATGCTATCTACGGTGAGGCTGAACAAGGAAAATTTAAATGTGTAAGGGGGGTGAAGGGGGATAACGACACTGTTATGAAGGGAGGTGAAGGTGGATGAGGACACTGTTATGAAGGGGGGTGAATGGAGATAAGAACACGGTTATGAAGGGGGATAAGGACACTGTTATGAAGGGAGATAAGGACACTGTTATGGGGGGGAGGTAAAGGGGATAAAGACACTGGTATTAAGGGGGGTGAAGGAGGATAAGAACACTGTTATGAAGGAGGATAAGGACACTGTTGTGAAGGGGGCTATGGAAACTGTTATGAAGGGAGGCGAAGGGAGATAAGGGCACTGTTATGAAGGGGGGGGGGGGGGGTAAAGGGGATAAAGACACTGTTATGAAGTGGGGTGAAAGGGGATAAGGACACTGTTATGAATGGGGGTGAAGGGGGATAAGAACACTGTTATGAAGGGGGATAAGGACACTGTTATGAAGAGAGGTGAAGGGAGGTGAAGGGAGATAAGGACACTGTTATGAAGGAGGTTGAAGGGGGAAAAGGATACTGTTATGAAGGGGGGGGGGGTAAAGGGGATAAAGACACTGTTATGAAGGGGGATAAGAACACTGTTATGAAGGGGGGTGGAGGCTAAGAACACTGTTATGAAGGAGGGTGAAGGGGGATAAGGAAACTGTTATGAAGGGGGATAAAGACGCTGTTATGAAGGGAGGTGAAGGTAGATAAGGACACTGTTATAAAGGCGGGGTAAAGGGGATAAAGACACTGTGGTGAAGGGGTATCAGGACACTGTTATGAAGGGGGGTAAAGGGGATAAAGACACTGTTATGAAGGGTGGTTAAGGACACTGCTATGAAGGGGGGTGGAGGATAAGAACACTGCTACAAAGCGGAATGATGGGGTACAAGGACACTGTTACAAAGGGAGGTTGAAGGGGGATAAGGACACTGTTAAGAAGGGGGGGCTAAAGGGGATAAAGACACTGTTATGAAGGGGGGTAAAGGGGGCGAAGGAAACTGTTATGAAGGGAGATAATAACACTGTTATGAAGGGGGAAGGTGGGTAAAGGGGATAAAGATACTGTTATGAAGGGGGGATAAGGACACTGTTATGAAAGGGGGGGTAAAGGGGATAAAGACACTTATGACGGGGGGTTGAGGGGGATAAGAACACTGTTATGAAGGGGGAAAAGGACACAGTTATGAATGGAGGTGAAGGGGGATAAGGACACTGCAGTGAAGGGGGCTAAGGACACTGTTATGAAGGGGGGTGAAGGTGGATAAGAACACTTTTATGAAGGGAGGTGAAGGGGGATAAGGACACTGTTTGTGAATGGGGGTGATGGGGGATAAGGACACTGTTATGAAGAGAGGTGAAGGGGGATAAGGACATTGTTATTAATGGGGGTGATGGGGGATAAGGACACTGTTATGAAGCGATGTGAAGGTGGATAAGGACACTGTTATGATGAAAGGTGAAGGGGGATAAGGACACTGTTATCATGGGGGGTGAAGGGGGCAAAGGACACTGTTATGAAGGGGGTGAAGGAGGATAATAACACTGTTACGAGGGGAGGTTGAAGGGGGATAAGGACACTGCTATGAAGGGGGATAAGGACACTGTTATGAAAATGGGAAAAGGGGGATAAGGACTCTGTTATGAAGGGAGGTGAAGGGGGATAAGGAAACTGATATGAAGGGAGCTTAAGGGGGATCATGACACTGTTATGAATGGGAGTGAAGGGGGATAATGACACTGTTATGAAGGGGGGTGAAGGGGGATAAGAACTGTTATGTGTGAAGTGGGACAAGGACACTGTTATGAAGGTGAGTGAAGGGGGATAAGGACACTGTTATGAAGGGGGGTAAAGGGGATAAAGACACTGTTATGAAGGGTGGTTAAGGACACTGTTATGAAGGGGGGTGGAGGATAAGAACACTGCTACAAAGCGGAATGATGGGGTACAAGGACACTGTTACGAAGGGAGGTTGAAGGGGGATAAGGACACTGTTAAGAAGGGGGGGGTAAAGGGGATAAAAACACTGTTATGAAGGGGGGTAAAGGGGGATAAGAACACTGTTATGAAGGGGGTGAAGGGGGCGAAGGAAACTGTTATGAAGGGAGATAATAACACTGTTATGAAGGGGGAAGGGGGGGTAAAGGGGATAAAGATACCGTTATGAAGGGGGGATAAGGACACTGTTATGAAAGGGGGGTAAAGGGGATAAAGACACTTATGACGGGGGGTTAAGGGGGATAAGAACACTGTTATGAAGGGGGGAAAGGACACAGTTATGAATGGGGTTGAAGGGGGATGAGGACACTGTTATGAAGGGGGTGAAGGGGGCGAAGGAAACTGTTATGAAGGGAGATAATAACACTGTTATGAAGGGGGGTAAAGGGGATAAAGATACTGTTATGAAGGGGGGATAAGGACACTGTTATGAAGGGGGAAAAGGACACAGTTATGAATGGGGGTGAAGGGGGATAAGGACACTGCAGTGAAGGGGGCTAAGGACACTGTTATGAAGGGGGTGAAGGGGACTAAGGACACTGTTATGAAGGGAGATGAAGGTGGATAAGGACACTGTTATGAAGGGAGGTGAAGGGGGATAAGAACACTGTTATGAAGGGAGGTGAAGGGGGATAAGAACACTGTTATGAAGGGAGGTGAAGGGGGATAAGGACACTGTTGTGAAGGGAGATAAAGACACTGTTATGAAGAGAGGTGAAGGGGGATAAGGACATTGTTATTAATGGGGGTGATGGGGGATAAGGCACTGTTATGAAGCGAGGTGAAGGTGGATAAGGACACTGTTATGATGAAAGGTGAAGGGGGATAAGGACACTGTTATTATGGGGGGTGAAGGGGGCAAAGGACACTGTTATGAAGGGGGTGAAGGAGGATAAGAACACTGTTACGAAGGGAGGTTGAAGGGGGATAAGGACACTGCTATGAAGGGGGATAAGGACACTGTTATGAAAGTGGGAAAAGGGGGATAAGGACACTGTTATGAAGGGAGGTGAAGGGGGATAAGGAAACTGATATGAAGGGAGCTTAAGGGGGATAATGACACTGTTATGAATGGGAGTGAAGGGGGATAATGACACTGTTATGAAGGGGGGTGAAGGGGGATAAGAACTGTTATGTGTGAAGTGGGACAAGGACACTGTTATGAAGGTGAGTGAAGGGGGATAAGGACACTGTTATGAAGGGGGGTAAAGGGGATAAAGACACTGTTATGAAGGGTGGTTAAGGACACTGTTATGAAGGGGGGTGGAGGATAAGAACACTGCTACAAAGCAGAATTATGGGGTACAAGGACACTGTTATGAAGGGAGGTTGAAGGGGGATAAGGACACTGTTAGGAAGGGGGGGGGGGGGTAAAGGGGATAAAGACACTGTTATGAAGGGGGGTAAAGGGCATAAGAACACTGTTATGAAGGGGGCGAAGGAAACTGTTATGAAGGGAGATAATAACACTGTTATGAAGGGGGAAGGGGGGGGGGGGGGGTAAAGGGGATAAAGATACCGTTATGAAGGGGGGATAAGGACACTGTTATGAAAGGGGAGGTAAAGGGGATAAAGACACTTATGACGGGGGGTTAAGGGGGATAAGAACACTGTTATGAAGGGGGAAAAGGACACAGTTATGAATGGGGGTGAAGGGGGATAAGGACACTGTTATGAAGGGAGGTGAAGGTGGATAAGGACACTGTTATGAAGGGAGGTGAAGGGGGATAAGAACACTGTTATGAAGGGAGGTGAAGGGGGATAAGGACACTGTTGTGAAGGGAGATAAAGACACTTATGAAGCGAGGTGAAGGTGGATAAGGACAATGTTAAGATGAAAGGTGAAGGGGGATAAGGACACTGTTATTATGGGGGGTGAAGGGGGATAAGGACACTGTTATGAAGGGGGTGAAGGAGGATAAGAACACTGTTACGAAGGGAGGTTGAAGGGGGATAAGAACACTGTTACGAAGAGAGGTTGAAGGGGGATAAGGACACTGCTATGAAGGGGGATAAGGACACTGTTATGAAAGTGGGAAAAGGGGGATAAGGACACTGTTACGAAGGGAGGTTGAAGGGGGATAAGGACACTGCTATGAAGGGGGATAAGGACACTGTTATGAAAGTGGGAAAAGGGGGATAAGGACACTGTTATGAAGGGAGGTGAAGGGGGATAAGGAAACTGATATGAAGGGAGCTTAAGGGGGATAATGACACTGTTATGAATGGGAGTGAAGGGGGATAATGACACTGTTATGAAGGGGGGTGAAGGGGGATAAGAACTGTTATGTGTGAAGTGGGACAAGGACACTGTTATGAAGGTGAGTGAAGGGGGATAAGGACACTGTTATGAAGGGGGGTAAAGGGGATAAAGACACTGTTATGAAGGGTGGTTAAGGACACTGTTATGAAGGGGGGTGGAGGATAAGAACACTGCTACAAAGCAGAATTATGGGGTACAAGGACACTGTTATGAAGGGAGGTTGAAGGGGGATAAGGACACTGTTAGGAAGGGGGGGGGGGGGTAAAGGGGATAAAGACACTGTTATGAAGGGGGGTAAAGGGCATAAGAACACTGTTATGAAGGGGGCGAAGGAAACTGTTATGAAGGGAGATAATAACACTGTTATGAAGGGGGAAGGGGGGGGGGGGGTAAAGGGGATAAAGATACCGTTATGAAGGGGGGATAAGGACACTGTTATGAAAGGGGAGGTAAAGGGGATAAAGACACTTATGACGGGGGGTTAAGGGGGATAAGAACACTGTTATGAAGGGGGAAAAGGACACAGTTATGAATGGGGGTGAAGGGGGATAAGGACACTGTTATGAAGGGAGGTGAAGGTGGATAAGGACACTGTTATGAAGGGAGGTGAAGGGGGATAAGAACACTGTTATGAAGGGAGGTGAAGGGGGATAAGGACACTGTTGTGAAGGGAGATAAAGACACTTATGAAGCGAGGTGAAGGTGGATAAGGACAATGTTAAGATGAAAGGTGAAGGGGGATAAGGACACTGTTATTATGGGGGGTGAAGGGGGATAAGGACACTGTTATGAAGGGGGTGAAGGAGGATAAGAACACTGTTACGAAGGGAGGTTGAAGGGGGATAAGAACACTGTTACGAAGAGAGGTTGAAGGGGGATAAGGACACTGCTATGAAGGGGGATAAGGACACTGTTATGAAAGTGGGAAAAGGGGGATAAGGACACTGTTATGAAGGGAGGTGAAGGGGGATAAGGAAACTGTTATGAAGAGAGCTTAAGGGGGATAATGACACTGTTATAAATGGGAGTGAAGGGGGATAATGACACTGTTATGAAGGGGGTGAAGGAGGATAAGAACACTGTTACGAAGGGAGGTTGAAGGGGGATAAGAACACTGTTACGAAGAGAGGTTGAAGGGGGATAAGGACACTGCTATGAAGGGGGATAAGGACACTGTTATGAAAGTGGGAAAAGGGGGATAAGGACACTGTTATGAAGGGAGGTGAAGGGGGATAAGGAAACTGTTATGAAGGGAGCTTAAGGGGGATAATGACACTGTTATAAATGGGAGTGAAGGGGGATAAAGACACTGTTATGAAGGGGGGTGAAGGGGGATAAGAACTGTTATGTGTGAAGTGGGACAAGGACACTGTTATGAAGGTGAGTGAAGGGGGATAAGGACACTGTTATGAAGGGGGGTAAAGGGGATAAAGACACTGTTATGAAGATGGTTTAAGGACACTGTTATGAAGGGTTGTGGAGGATAAGAACACTGCTACAAAGGGGGATAATGGGGTACAAGGACACTGTTATGAAGGGAGGTGAAGTGGAATAAGAACACTGTTATGAAAGTGGGGGTGAAGGGGGATAAGAACACTGTTGTGAAAGGGGGGGGGTGAAGGTTGCTAAGGACACTGTTATGAAGGGGGGTGAAGGTGGATAAGGACACTGTTATGAAGGGAGGTGAAGGGGGATAAGGACACTGTTATTATGGGGGGGGGGGGGGAAGGGGGCAAAGGACACTGTTATGAAGGGGGTGAAGGAGGATAAGAACACTGTTACGAGGGAAGGTTGAAGTGGGATAAGGACACTACTATGAAGGGGGATAAGGACACTGTTATGAAGGGGAGCGAAGGGGGATAAAGACATTGTATTGAAGGGGAGTGAAGGGGGATAATGGGGTAGGTACAAGGACACTGTTATGAATGGGGGTGAAGTAGGATAAGAACACTGTTATGAAAGTGGGGGTGAAGGGGGATAAGAACACTGTTGTGAAAGGGGGGGGGGTGAAGGTTGCTAAGGACATTGTTATGAAGGGGGGTGAAGGGGGCTAAAAACACTTTTATGAAGTGAGGTGAAGGTGGATAAGGACACTGTTATGGAGAGTGGTGAAGAGGGAAAAGGACATTGTTATGAATGGGGGTGAAGGGGGATAAGGACACTGTTATTATGGGGGGTGAAGGGGGCAAAGGACACTGTTATGAAGGGGGTGAAGGAGGATAAGAACACTGTTACGAAGGAAGGTTGAAGGGGGATAAGGACACTGTTATGAAAGGGGGTGAAGGGGGATAAGGACACTGTTATGAAGGGGGGTGAAGGGGGATAAGGATACTGTTATGAAGGGAAGTGAAGGGGGATAAGGACACTGTTATGAATGGGGGTGAATGAGGATAATACCTGTTATGAAGGGAGGTTGAAGGGGGATAAGGACACTGCTATGAAGGGGGGTGAAGGGGGATAAGGACACTGTTATGAAGGGGGGTGAAAGGAGATAAGGACACGGTTGTGAAGGGGGATAAGGACACTGGTATGAAGGGAGGTGAAGGGGGATAAGGCAACTGTTATGAAGGGAGCTTAAGTGGGCTAAGGACACTGTTATGAAGGGGGGGGGGGGTAAAGGGAGATAAGAACTGTTATGTGTGAAGTTGGATAAGGACACTGTTATGTTGGGAGGTGAAGGGGGATAAGTACACTGTTATGAAGGGGAGCGAAGGGGGATAAGTACACTGTTATGAAGGGGAGTAAAAGGGGATAAGGACACTGTTATGAAGGGGGTTGAAGGGGGATAAGGACACTTTTATGAAGGGGGGTGAAGGTAGATAAGGACACTGTTATGAAGGGGAATAAGGACACTTTTATGAAGGGGGGTGAAGGGAGATAAGGACACGGTTATGAAGGGGGGTGAATGGGGATAAGGACACTGTTATGAATGGGGGTGAAGGGGGATAAGGACACTGGTATGAAGGGAGGTGAAGGGGGATAAGGCAACTGTTATGAAGGGAGCTTAAGGGGGATAAGGACACTGTTATGAAGGGGAGTGAAGGGGGGATAAGGACACTGCTATGAAGGGGGGCGAAGGGGATGAGGACACTGTTATGAAGAGGGGGGTAAAGGGGGATAAGAACTGTTATGTGTGAAGGGGATAGGGACACTGTTATGATGGGAGGTGAAGTGGGATAAGGACACTTATGAAGGGGGGGGGGGAAGGGGGATAAGGACACTGTTATGAAGGTGGGGTGAAGGTGGATAAGGACACTGATATGAAAGGGGGTTAAGGGGGATGAGGACACTGTTATGAAGGAGGGGAGAAGGGGGTAAGGAAACTGTTATGAAGGTGGGTGAAGGGGGATAAGGACATTGTTATGAAAGGGGAGGGTGAAGGGAGATAAGAACACTGTTATGAAGGGGAGTGAAGGGGGATATGGACACTGTTATGAAGGGAGGTGACTGTGGATAAGAACACAGTTATGAAGGTTGATAAGGACACTGTTATGAAGGGGAGTGAAGGGGGATAAGGACACTGTTATGAAGGGGGGTGAAGGGGGATAAGGACATTGTTATGAAAGGGGAGGGTGAAGGGGGATATGAACACTGTTATGAAGGGAGGTGACTGTGGATAAGAACACAGTTATGAATGCTGATGAGGACACTGTTATGAAGGGGGATAAGGACACTGTTATGAAGGGGGGTGAACGGGGATAAGGACACTCTTATGAAGGGGAGTGAAGGGGGATAAGGACTGTTATGAAGGGGAGTGAAGGGGGATAAGGACACTGCTATCAAGGGGGGTGAAGGGGGTTAAGGACTGCTATGAAGGGGGGTGAAGGGGGACAAGGACACTGCCATGAAGGGGGGTGACGAGGGATTAGGACACTTATGTAGGGGGGTGAAGGGAGATAAGGATGCTGTTATGAAGTTTGGTGAAGGGGGATAAGGACACTTTTATGAAGGGGAGCGAAGGGGGATAAGGACACTTATGAAGTCGCGTGAAGGGGGATAAGGACACTGCTATGAAGGAGGGTGAAGGGGGATAAGGACACTGTTATGGTGGGAGGTGAAGGGGATAAGGACACTGTTACGAAGGGGGATAAAGACACTGTTATGAAGGGGGGTGAAGGGGGATAAGGACATTGTTATGAAAGGGGAGGGTGAAGGGGGATATGGACACTGTTATGAAGGGAGGTGACTGTGGATAAGAACACAGTTATGAATGTTGATGAGGACACTGTTATGAAGGGGGATAAGGACACTGTTATGAAGGGGGGTGAACGGGGATAAGGACACTGTTATGAAGGGGAGTGAAGGGGGATAAGGACTGTTATGAAGGGGAGTGAAGGGGGATAAGGACACTGTTATCAAGGGGGGTGAAGGGGGTTAAGGACTGCTATGAAGGGGGGTGAAGGGGGACAAGGACACTGCCATGAAGGGGGGTGACGAGGGATTAGGACACTTATGTATGGGGGTGAAGGGAGATAAGGATGCTGTTATGAAGTTTGGTGAAGGGGGATAAGGACACTTTTATGAAGGGGAGTGAAGGGGGATAAGGACACTTATGAAGTCGCGTGAAGGGGGATAAGGACACTGCTATGAAGGAGGGTGAAGGGGGATAAGGACACTGTTATGGTGGGAGGTGAAGGGGATAAGGACACTGTTATGAAGGGGGATAAGGACACTGTTATGAAGGGGGATAAGGACACTGTTATGAAGGGGGATAAGGACACTGTTATGAAGGGGGATAAAGACACTGTTATGAAGGGAGGTGAATGGGGATAAGGACATTGCTATGAAGGGGAGTGAAAGGGGAAAAGGACACTGCTATGAAGGGTGTGAAGGGAGACAAGGACACTGTTGTGAAGGGGTTTGAAGGGGGATAAGGGCACTGTTGTGAAGGGGGATAAGGACACTTATGAAGCGGGGTGAAGGAGGAGAAGGATACTGTTATAAAGGGGGTGAAGGGGGCTAAGAACACTGTTATGAAGGGGGACAAGGATATTGTTGTGAAGGGGGATAGGGACACTGTTATTAAGGGGGGTGAAGGGGGATAAGGACATTTTAATGAAGGGGGTTGAAAAGGGATAAGGAGAATGTTATGAAGGGGGGTGCTGAGGGATAAGGACACTGTTATGAAGGGGAATGAAGGTAGATAAGGACACGGCTACCAAGGGGGTTGAAGTGCAAGGTGAACTATGTTTTGTAAGGAGAACTGAGGACACTGATGTAAGAAAGGGACTGTGAAAGAAATATGGGAGACTGCGATGTGAATGATGTGATCTGAGTTTTCACACAAACATGCGATTTGGACCACTGCTGGGAGAAAATTTTACTTACCAGACCTCCATGAATTTTAATTCAATACTTTTGCGCTTCATTGTCTGCATCCTTTAGAAGCATTTAACCCTTATAGAGTGTGTCACGAGAACTACAATTTATATTACAGGGATTCCTAAAATGTATTTGTATTTTAGTGCAGACTCTGAGAAAATCAGTTAGCAGGGGTTCTGTGAGCTGATCAGAGCAGAGTGGGATAGATGTGACATCCATGCCCACTCAAGTCCACCAAACTGGACATCTGCCAGCTCTATGGGGGGGGACTCTGCTGTCCATTTACATCAGGCTACCTCCAATCTGATCCACCAAAATAGAAAGGAATGCAGTCCTTTATCGTCTCTTTTAGCTGACTCGATCAGATCCAGAGTTAGGCAGGTGTAAACATACACAAGTCCGTTTACACCCCTCTGTCCATAGGGCTACATGGACTTTCCAATCAGGTCCACCTGACAATCACATCTAATCAGAATAGTTGTGTGAAAGGCGTTAAAGGGATACATTGGAAAAACGCAGAGCATATGGACAATCACGCTTTTTAAACAAAGCGTAATATTTTTTAGCCTGATTATAGTTACGTACGTATGTGTAACAGAAATAGATTGCTTTCAGGCAAAGATATGTATATAGATTTTTGTTTTATTTTTGAAGTTTCCAGAATTCAGATAATCATTGTCAGTGTGGTGGGGAGGGGGTTCCCTGTGAAAAGGTTGCCTAGTTGGTAAAATTGCTCAGGAATGCAAAGGTCACCTAAAAACGATCTACCTCAATAATTACTAATCAATCCCAGATTTAGTGAAGGGCCAAATGAGACACAAATACAGCTGCTGTCAGTATTTTCCTACTGGGCCATGATATCTCTGATTAATATTTCCTGCTAAAATCTACATACTTTTAACAAAGTCCAGGAATACTTTCCAATTATCATGCACATGCAGTTCATTGCAAAGTTTTTCTTTAGTCTACTAATGTCTGTCTCTTTTGGATTTTTAAATTTTAAAGCACAATGTAGCCCTAATTCACAAATCTGAAATATCAATTAAGGCATTCTGAAAATACTGCAGTAATACTGGTTGAAAGGCCATATTAGCATGCATAAAATTGATATTAAAGGTTCGGCTTTCTTCTCTTTTTTTTTATCTTTAAAGATAACAAACAAGTCATATTTACCAGCTCTGTGTAATGGTTTTGCACAGAGCAGCCCCAATCCTCCTTTTCTCGACTCCTCCCCTTGACCAGTGCCCCCAATAGTAAGCCTCTTGCTATGGGGCACTGGTGCATGCTCACTCCTGAGCCTTGCTGTATGCGTCCATAAGACACATAGAGCCATGGCTCGGCCCCACCCCCCTGTTCTCTCTCCTCACTCCTCATTGGCTCACTGGCTGTGATTGACTGACAGGAAAGAGATCTGTGTTGTTTACATTCACAGATCTCTCTCCTGGCAGTTGCTCTGCCAATCAGTGGGTCCCAGCCATGAATCACTTAACCCTGGCCATTAATCACTGGCCGGGACCTAGTGATTCACATGTACAGAAGCCAATGACAGCACAGGTAGGCGCGAGTGCGGTCCTCCTCCCCGGAAAAATTAGATTCACAAATAGATTCCTAATCTGCACAGAGCAGCCACAGCAATAAATTAGTTACAGGGCAGACAGAAACTGGTTAAAGTGGTATTAAACACAAAACGAAAGAAAAAATATAATGTAGCTTACCACTCATCAGATGTGGTGGCTGCATTAGTTTTCTATTTTAGGCGTTTTTCCCTGTTTTAATCTGGTGATTTGGCCAGTAACACACCTCCTGTATTAGAGTGCCCCCACTCTGGATGACGAGGTAAGACACAAGCAGTTATAGCAGGGGTGGGCAAACTTTTTGACTTGAGGGCCGCAATGGGTTCATATATTGGACCCGGGGGCCGGACCAAGAGTAGATGAATGATGTGTATGTGTCATCCATAGTAAGTATAGTAATATTCCCCCATAGTAAGCATAGTAATTAATCCCCCATATGGTAATTCATCCCCCATAGTAATTCATCCCCCATAGTAATTCATCCCCCATATAGTAATTCATCCCCCATAGTAATTCATCCCCCATATAGTAATTCATCCCCCATATTAATTCATCCCCCATATTAAGTCCCCAAGTCCCCCCTGTGTCAATTCACTTACCTTTGCTCCGCGCGGTCCTCTCGCCGTCTTCCCGCGCCGTTCAGGTGTAGCATGCAAATCTGTCTCCTATTAGGATCTGTCCCCCTCAACGTATCTGCGCATGTGCCAGTTTCAGGCATTAGCAGCCGATCGGCGATCTCCGGCACATGCGCAGATACGTCGAGGGGGACAGATCCTCATAGGAGACAGATTTTCATGCTACACCGCTCTTCAGGGCGGACTGTGAGAGGAGCCTAGCGGGAGCCTAGCTCCGCGGGCCGGATTAAAAGGTCAGCCGGGCCGTATACGGCCCGCGGGCCGTAGTTTGCCCATTGCTGAGTTATAGCAACAGGTTTTTTTTCTTTTGGGATAAAGGTTTTAGACGAATAAATAAAAGATGATCATTGTACACACCCTTGTTGGTGGTAAATGGTTTGTCTCAACAATCTTACCTGATACATTTGCAGGAGAGCTTGTTCTGTTGAAAAGAAACAGACTTACTGTCCAGATCACCAGGTGAAAATAAATGAAAAAAAGCTTAAAAAATAAATCTAATGCAGCCATCACATCTAATAACTGGTAAGCTGCAGTATAATAAATGTTTGCTTATGGGTTTAATCTCTCTCATGCTACTTTAAGTCCTCATGCACACTGGACATTTTTACAGCTGCTGTTTTTGGCTTTTGACTTTTTTTCTACAGCTAGTAAACCCCCCCCCCCCCCAAAAAAAACGCTAAAAACCGCAAATGCTGAAAAACATTGGAAACATTTTTAACGTGACTTTACACAGCTAACGTTACCAGTATTATCAAAATGCCCAGCGTGCATGAGGACTAAAGGAGAAGTATGGGGTTAGTCCTTTTCCCCAAATTATACCTACCTAGGTAGATGCATCACTGGTCTGATACTGCATTTGTCCCCCGCCAGCTCTAAGTGTGATAACTCATCAATCTCACAGCCGCTGTGACTTTGGCTGTACTTCTCCTTTAAGTACACTTTAAAGTAAACCTGTCACCAGGTTCTGGACATTCACGTAAATCACCTGACAAAAAGTATGGAATCACGACTCTTAAAAAATGTTCATTCAAATGTTTAATTGTGTAGAAAAAAAAAACTAATCACAGACATGCCTCAAAACTATTTTCATTTAACATTCCAACCTTCTGGCTTTAATTCACACGTAAAAAAAAATAAAAAAGAAAGAAAACTGTAGTCAAGTGATAATAGAAAAATACTGCGCCCCCAAACTTATATTTAATTACTAATAATCCAAATCTAAATTCATATAATACCTATATAATACACTTCTCCATAAATAAAATGCACTACAAATAATAATATATCAATTTGATAATGTGATCCACTGTGCCTTAATTCATTAAGTGCAATATTACCATAATATATATCATAAAATTTATATTGCTGTGAACAACATATTACCAGTATATATAAACAATCCGTGAATAAATATATATAAAGTGCCAAAATTATTCCAATGTGATTGAATAACTCCACATGCTTATTTCACTCTGTTCTTCCAGAAGATATACCATTCATATCACATTGGAACAATTATAATTTTGGTACTTTATATATATTTATTCACAGATTATTTATATATAATATATTCACAGTAATATAAAAATTTTATGATATATTATGGTAATATTGCACTTAATTAAGGCACAGTGGATCACATTATCAAATTGATATATTATTATTTTTAGTGCACTTTATTTAACCACTAGCCGACCGCGCATAGCCGAATGACGGCTGCACCGCGGCCGGCCAGTTCTGAGTGGACGTCATATGACGTCCTCCCAGAACGCGCTCTCCTGCGCGCCCCAGGGGGCGCGCACCCGGCGATCTCCGTGATCGCTGTGTCCTACGGACACAGCTGATCAGGAGATGTGGTGAAAGGCCGAGCCCACCGGCCTTTTACCACGTGATCAGCGGTGTCCAATGACACGCTGATCACAGGAAAATGCAAGTGCCGGTTCTCGGCTGCACTTTCCTCACGCTGTCAGATCGTGAGGAAAGTACTGCCGAGAACCGGCAGTTGTCACAGCGGGGATCGGCACCGATCATCAGGGCACTGATGATCAGTGCCCTGATGATCGGTGCCCAGCAGTGACCCCCGCATTTCCGGTCAGCAGTGCGCCCACTAGCCCCGCCCACCCATTCCCAGCAGTGCCCCCACCTGTGCCCAGCAGTGCCCCCACCTGTGCCCAGCAGTGCCCCCACCTGTGCCACTCTGCAGTGCCACCTACCTGTGCCCAGAAGTGCCACCTACATGTGCCCAGAAGTGCCACCCACCTGTGCCCACCCACCTGTGCCCACCAGTGCCACCCACCTGTGCCCACCAGTGCCACCCACATGTGCCCACCCACCAGTGCTGTCCACCAGTGCCACCCACCAGTGCCACCCACCAGTGCTGCCAGTCAGTGCCACCAGTCAGTGCCCAGGGGTTGTGCCAGTCAGTGCCGCCAGTCAGTGCCCAGAAGTGATGCCAGTCAGTGCCGTCTATCAGTACCCATCATCAGTGTCACCTATCAGTGCCGCCTATCAGTGCTGCATATCAGTGCCGCCTATCCGTGACCCCTAATTAGTGCTGTCTATCAGTGCCGCCTATCCATGCCACCTCATTAGTGCTGCCTATCAGTGCCCTTTAGTGCTGCCTATCAGTGCCCATCAGTGCCGCCTATCAGTGCCCATCAGTGCCGCCTCATCAACGCAAATCAGTGAAGGAGAAAAAATACCTGTTTGAAAAATTTTATAAAAGAAACAAATAAACTTTTTTTTTTTTTTCAAATTTTTTGCACTTTTTTTAATTTATAGCACAAAAAGTAAAGCGCCCAGTGGCGATTAAATACCACCAAAAGAAAGCTCTATTTGTGAGAAAAAAATGATCAAAATTTCATATGGGTACAATGTTGCATGACCGCGCAATTGTCAATCAAAGTGCGGCAGCGCTGAAAGCTGAAAATTGGCCTGGTAAGGAAGGGGGTATAAGTGCCCGGTAGGCAAGTGGTTAAGGAGAAGTGTATTATATAGATATTATATGAATTTAGATTTGGATTATTAGTAATTAAATAAGTTTTGGGGCGCAGTATTTTTCTATTATCACTTGGATGTTTTATAATTGCACATATATGAGGATGTGACCGAATACCAGCGAACCATTTAGATAATTTAATATACATTTTTTTGTTGTTGATAAATCAGTGGCTCACAAATAGACACATTTTGATTTAATTTGAAAACTGTAGTCAGTTGCAACTGTTTTTTTCAGAACAAGCAGAGGAAAAAAATATGGAATCACTAAATTCTGAGATAAATGCTGTAGAATCGTGAAAAAAACCCCACTACAGTACACCACTAGTACTTTGTTGCACCACCTCTGGCTTTTATAACAGCTTGAATTCTCTGAGGCATGGATGTAACTATCGACAAACAGTATTCGTCATCAGTCCGGCTCCGACTTTCTCTTATTGCAGTTGCCAGATCAGCTTTGCAGGTTGGAGCCTTGTCATGGACCATTTTCTTTCATTTTCACCATAGATTTTCAATTGGATTGAGGTCCTGACTATTTCCAGGCCATACCTTTGACATTATGGGGTTTATTTACTAAAGCTGGAGAGTCCAAAATCAGACTCCCTTCTGCATAGAAACCAATCAGCTTCTAACCTCAGCTTGTTCAATGAAGCTTTGGCAATGAAACCTGGAAGCTGATTGGTTTCTATGCAGAAGGGAGTCTGATTTTGGACTCTCCAACTTTAGTAAATAAACCTCTTTATGTTTTTTTTTAAGAAAAGTTTTCACGGCTTTTCCCCTATGGCAAGATGCATTATCATCCTGAAAAATGATGTTGTCATTATCACCAAACATCCTTACAACTGATGGAATAAGAAAAGTGTTCAAAATCTCAATCTAAACTTGTGCATTTATTGAAGATTTAATGACTGTCATCTCCCCCATACCTTTACCTGATATTCAACCCCATATCATCAATGATTGTGGAAATTTGCATGTTTTCTTCAGGCAGTCGTCTTTATACATTTCATTGGAAGGACACCAAACAAAAGTTCCAACATCATCACCCTGCCCATTGCAGCTTCGTGATTCATCACTGAATATCACTTTCATCCAGTCATCCACAGTCCATGATTGCTTTTCTTTAGCCCACTGTAACCTTGCATTTTTCTGTTTAGGTGTTAATCATGGTTTTCGTTTTGGCTTTTATGTATGTAAATCCCATTTCCTTAAGCGATGTCTTACAGTTCGGTCACAGACATTGACTCCAGTTTCTGCCCATTTGTTTTGTTGTGCATTTTCTGTTTTCAAGGCAAATTGCTTTAAGTTTTCTATCTTGACGTTTTGATGTCTTCCTTGGTCTACCAGTAAGCTTCCCTTTTACAACCTTCCCATTTGACTTGTACTTGACCAGATTTTAGACACAGCTGACTGGGAACAACCAACATCTTTTGCAACATTCCGTGATGATTTACCTTCTCGAAGAAGTTTTATAATCCTCTTCTTTGTTTCAGCTGACATCTCTGGTGTTGGAGCCATGATTCATGTCAATCAGCTTGGTACAACAGCTCACCAAGGTGTGCAAGCACTCTTCTTTAACTGCAGACTAATTAGCAGATGTATTCTGATGCAGATGTTTGTTTTAGAACTGCAAAGTACATGGTGATTCCATAATATTTTCCTGAAAATTTGAGTAATTCCATATTTGTTTTCCTCTGCTTGTTCTGCAAAAACAGTAGCAATTAACTACAGTTTTCTTTCTTTTTAATTTTTTAAAGTGTTTCTTAAAGCCAGTAGGTTGGAATGTTAAATGAAAATAGTCTAATAGAGGCATATCTGTGATTGCTTTTTTTCTACACAATTAAACAATTGAATGAACATTTTCCAAGAGTAATGATTCCATACTTTTGCCAGGGATTGTATTAACACATTCTTAAAGCAGAACTTTTCATAAAAGGGGAACTTCTGCTTTTCCTCCTCCTCTCCCACCCTCTTTTCCCATATTTGGAATGTTTTTTATAAGAGGGGAAAAGGGGCAACTGTCCTTCTGTTCAAAAATAATGTAAAACAATATCAAAAATTATATAAAATAATAAGAAAGTATTAATCATAACAATATAAAATACAGTATATAATAATAAAAATTACTTTTATAAAGTGTACCTTGGGAATAAATATTTTCAATATTTTGCTGGCCATCATCTGAAAAAGTTTTTACTCTGGACTGGAATTGTATCGTTTTTAACCATTAGCCGCCCGGCCAATGGCCGTTTGGCAGCTTCAAATGTGCTGCTGTATTCCGGGTGCACGCCATTTGGCGTGCTCCCGCACATGCGCAGTTTGCGCTAATGCAGAGCGGCGCAGCAGTGCGATCTGTCACCGGCCGCGTACCTCGGACACGGCCGATGACAGATCTGAGTACCGGCCCCCGTTGCAGGTACCATGTGACCTGCTGTGACCAATCACAGCAGGTCACATGACAGTTGTATACAATGGATGGCTTCATTCATGCCATCCATTGTATACTAGTGCCTAGCTGTGAATGGTCACAGCTAATCACATGCACATGTCATGTGATTAGCTGTGACCAAATCACAGCTAAGCACAAAAAAAAAAAAAAGCTGAGTGAATCGATTTTATTCAGGTAAATGCTTGCTTATAGCAAAGTAATTCTTTGCTATAAGCAAATTGTGTAAAAAAAAAAAATACTGATCACTTCCCCAAAGTAGTACAATGTTACTATGGTAACATTGTACTACTTTGGTCATAGTAAAATATAATAAAAAAATAAAAAGAAATTAAAAAAAATATATATATATATTTTTTTTCATACTGTCACCAGTCAGTGTCCCTGTTCACCGCCATGCCAGTTATATGATGACGCTGTACTGCACTGGTGACAGTATGTAAAAAAAAAAATAGTGAAAATAGATTTTTTTAATTTTTTCATTTTCCGAAAAATTATGACAAAAAAAATACAACTTCAAAAAACTCACCATGCCTCTTATGAAGTACGTTTGACTGTCTACTCTGCAAAAAGGGGTCATTTGGGGATATCTGTACTATTCTGACATTCTTGGACCTCTAGAAATTAGATTGGCTGTCAGTACTTCAGGATTGATCATTTTTCAGATCTATGCCATAGTTTGTGAACTCTATAACTTTCCTACAAACTAAATAATACATCCTAATTTGGGTTATTTTCACCAAAGACATGTAGCAGAATACATCTCGGCCTAAATTTATGAAGAACAATTATTTATTTGTAAACTTTTATAACAGAAACAAAGAAAAACATGTTTTTTTTTCAAAATTTTTGGTCTTTTTTTTGTTAATTTAGCAAAAAATAAAAACCCCAGCGGTGATTAAATACCACCAAAAGAAAGCTCTAGTTCTGTGAAGAAAATGATAAAATTTTAGTTTGGGTACAATGTTGTACGACCGCGCAATTGTCATTCAAAGTGTGAGAGGGCTGAAACGTGAAAAATGGCCTGGGCAGGAAGGTGTAAAATTGCACGGTATTGAAATGGTTAAAAGCAAATTTTAGCGGCTCATGTGAGCCACACATATGGTGTTGATTTACTAAAGGCAAATCAACTGTGCATTCTACAAGTGCAGTTGCATGCTTTTTTCTTAGTAAATGTAGTAAAACTTCACTTTGTAAAGAATACCCAATGAGGTGCATCAGGTGGATGAAGACATGAGTAATCTTTAGAGTGATGTTGTTTCATGCATTTCAAAAATGTGTGGCTGTTCCTGAGAATGTAAACCAACTCTGCGTATGAGGGACCCCTGAAACTGAAGTGCCCCAGGTCCATATCTGGCCCTAACCACAATACTCCTGTTTAATCAGCCAGTACTCATTGGTTGGTTATAAACGGTTGGGAACACATCTGCCTAATGGAGGCACAGACAGCAATAAAAACTGACAAGTGTCCTAGCCCCTCTGCACTCTATCCAAAACTTAAAAAAAAAAAAAGGCTTTGCCTTTAATTATACTTTGAAACCAAAGATATCTCCAGGTATCAATGAATTCTTTTTGTCACTGTTTAGTAGCCAGCAGGTAGAGCTCTATGCAAGATCTATTCTTTGTGAAGTCTCTTCCTTTCAAGCAGCTGCTGTTCTAGGCAGGGAGGGACACGCCATCTTCGTCTCTTCTACTAGCAAACACAGCGCCACTTACCTGGTGGATTAACACAAACTGCATGAAAACATGAAGGCAGAGATTGGCTTTTTTAATTAGGAAGCAGACCAATGCTTATATAATCAGACTGTGTAATGCATGCAGCAATAAATTATTGGTTAGAAAAATTGATTTTTTTTTTAATACAGGAAATATGTAAAAATATAAATAAACCCCCCCGCATAAAATTCATCAAAAACTATTGCACTTTTCATGTTATTTTTAGACACAAAATTCTTTCAGTACTTTGTTAAAGTGACGCTACTGTAAGTGCAGTAGCTCATAGTAAGCAGAATTTTTATTTTTTATTTTTATGTTCACACATAGGCAACGTTTTGTAGTGCAATTCAAGCATCCCATTTAGTTTTTTTAATACCATGGTGTTTTTAATGCTATTTCACTGCTGCTGCATTTTGTGACACTCTCTCACACTATCATCTTACACTCTCTAATATGCAAAAACGTAATCTCCGAATCTCATTATACTCTATGAGCTGCGAATTTTTAAATGCATCGCTCCAAACACGGGACCCTTTTTACAAATGCAGTCAAAACATTGTGTGGATGGATCTCACCTCCATAGGAACGCATGCTACCTACCATGCAATGAGAATCAGTTTGATTGAAAACATAACAAAAATTGCATGTGTGAGAATCAGAGGTAAAGTGTAATTGCACTGTTGTGGTAACCCCATCTTCCACTCCAAACCTCACTCCCATACTCACTTGTCTCCTTGATCCCCTTTCTAGCCCTATACTCGCCTTTCTACTCATTCTCTTCCCCAGTTCTATACCCACCTGTCTCCTTGTTACCTTTCCCAGGCCTATACTCACCTGTTTTCTCATTACCCAGTGGATTCACTATCCTAACCCACTAGGCAGATCGCTGGGGGTCTCTATTGCAATCCACAAAAATATGCCTTACACGGTCTTAGAAACTAGGTGGTGAGAAGGGTAGAACTTTGTTCAATAAACTTTCACTTTTTAACTCTATTTATATGATTACTAACTTGTATTTCCCCACCAGGGTCAAGTGTCATTTAAAATATAGTTTCTTGACTGCATGCCTTTGCCACTGGCAGCCTTATAGTGGGAGATGACTTCAATATGGTGATGGACCCTGCCCTTGACTCTTCGGCTGGTAAGTTCTCTCTCTCACATACAGCTATTAAATGACAAAAAAATCTCTCTGTGAGCTACACCTTTGTGATATTTTTGAGTTACTCAACTCACAAGACAGGTACTATTGTTATTTTGCAGCACCCCCACGAGATGTACAGCAGACTGGGTGGATCACATTTTTGTTTCCGTTGACCTCCTAAACTGGTCTCAGTTGGCAGCCATTGGTTCCATTTTACTCTCTGACCATGCCCTCATTTATGTTTCTGTTGAACTACCTGACCATGTTGAGGTAGCTCTTGGCATTTAAATGAAACCTTCTTAATGACCTAACTAGTCTAAAAGATGTTTGTCAAACGATTTCCCTTTTCATTAAGACACACTCCCAAGATTCTACTTCCCCTCCAATCCAATGGGAGGCATTAAAATGCATTCTGATCATCTCACATGGGGCACACCTCAAAGAAATGGCAACTCTGTATCAACTTATTGACACTAAGGAATCTGATCTGAAATGATTGGGCTCAAAAGCTATATTACTCTGACTATCCAATGTGCGCATGCAACTGCATCAGCTAATAGACCACCACTTCATGGTAGCGAGACACCATTTAGATTAGACTCACCCTTTTCTGATGATGAACTTGCATCTGTTATCTCCTCCCTACTAACCAACAATAGTCTGGATCCTGATGGCTATACCGCCATATTCTACAAGGTGCTCCGAGACCAATTGTCTATCTTGCTCAAAATTGTAAATTTGATTTCACCATGTCCATTCTCCCCCCAGACCCTGGAGGCCCAAGTTGCTCTCATCCTTAAGCCTGGCAAGGATTTGGCAAATTGTGGGAGCTTATAGGCCAATTTCTCTCAGTAATCTAGATGCTAAAATATTCACCAAATTGATAGCTACCTGCTTTCAGCCTCTCCTTCCCTACCTGATCCAGGGAGACAGACTAGGATGGCTTTGTCAGGCACATGGAGGCAAGGGACAATACCATTAGGGTTTTATCGCCAGTTCGCACTACAAAAATGCACTCCGGATGCATTCCAGATACGTTTTTGCTTACAGTTCTGGTGGAGTTTTGATGCAGTTTGCCATGTCCCAGTATGGTTCTGTGCAGAAAAAATGCAGCTTATTCTACCTTTATTTTTTTATGCCCCAGAAACTGACTGGAACTGACTGCACTAGTGTGAACCAGGGCCATTGGAATACATGGAAAACACTGTGCATGCATTTTTGATGCAGAAAAAAAGCGCACTGAATTGTATCTAGTGTTAAGTAGCCCTAAGACATTATTGGTTATGCTTGTTCCCATTGCCTTCTTCTGTGACTTACCATGGATGCAAAGAAGGCCTTTGACAGGGTCAGTTAGCCTCTTTTGGAGGCCTGTCTGTGACAGATTGGTCTCGGAAGCACCTTGGTCCACTAGATCATGGTTCTTTATCACAACCTTTCAGCCAGAATAAAAACCAACGAGGGCCTACCAGAGCCCTTTTTCATCAGCAATTGGACTCAACAGGGCTTCCCTCTTTCTCCTCTACTCTATGGTATAGTAACGGAGCACCTGGCAGTAGCCAATGATTCAATTAAAGGAGTTCAAATTATCATGCACTTCCACAAGCTGGCCCTTTTTTGCCTACATTCTACATCAGACTACCCTTTGTTACCCAGCCTTCAGTAAGCCTGTTAAATATCTTACAGGAATTCGAGCATTTCTATACCCTTGGTAATTTTAAAATAAACACCTCTATGTCAAAAATATTGAATATTTGGCTGTCGTCAGTGACGCAAACTCACCTTCATTGAGAGTTCTTTAAATTCAAGCTTGATTATAAAACATATATGGGGACTCGAATCCCCTCAGACCCTTCTACCCTTTACCAGTTGAACTATCTCAGTATCCTTGAATACTTTTCCAAAGACCTAACCTACTGGAAATCTTTTAAGATCTCCTGGTTCCAGCACATTAATACATTAAAAATGGATATACTGACCTGACTTCTGTATATCTCTAACGTAATAATATTTCTTCCCCCTGAAACTTTCACCAGTTGCGGTCACGAATAATACATTTTATATGGGGATGCACCACCCCACATTAAAATTTACAGTTCTTACTAAACCAAAATCTGCAGGGGGTCTTGGCCTCCCATATTTCAAACTGTATCATACAGCCACTGTATTAAAATGAGTGGTGGATTGGTTTTATCATTGAGCTGACAAAAGTGCTGTGTAACTTGAACAGGAACTCTCCCCACTGGACCTTTGGGCCTTACCTCCCTACCTTTGTCCGCCCTCTTCTTCTTTACCTTTTTTGACCTCATCTCCACTCCATATATTGACCTTGTTGCACAGGCTGGGACCATTAACACCCATCTTCGATAAACCCTTTTAGACCAGACTCCAACTACCTCAATTGTCTCTCTTAGATTGGCCTCAGTTACGTAGCTTCCACCCTTGACTATACTTTAGATCATGTCTCCTTGACATCATCAGTACCTTCCACCCTGGTGCGATAATGGTTTGCCAGAGCTCAACTTTAAACTTTCCTGAACAAATACCACATGTATGCCCCTTGAGAAGTTCTTATCTCAGGATGATGCTCCTGATCACACAGTTTCCCAGCTCTATAACGTTTTTAGATATGGGATTTCTGCTGCAGATCTTTGTCTCCAAATGTAAGAACTATCTGGGTACCTCATTTTCAGAGAATACATGGAAGAACTGTTTTATTTTTACTCATAAATTGTCCATATCCTAGTATTTCCATGAGAAAAAGTTTCCTTATGGCACAGAACTCCAGTGGGTCTGAACCGTATATTTCTGTCCACCTCTGACAAGTGCTGGAGATGCTCAGAGATGAAGAGTACTTACCACCATATATGGTGGACCTGCTGTATGTTGTCAAAATTTTAGCAGAAGGTTTTCATTGCCTATAAATCAATGTGTATTATGGACATCCACACTACCCCCAAAATCTCTCTTCTGTCTATGATCCCCCGGGCCCATCTCTAAAATATAAAAGAGCATCCTCCGTCATTGTCCACTGGAAGAGAACCTCTCCTTCCTTGCTTTTGGAGCGGGCCCAGAACCTAATGACATAATGGTGATGGAGATGTTTGTGGTCATACCTATGTTGTGAATGTTCCTCCCTTATTCCATTTTGTTAACAGTACTGAAGATTTTTTTATATGCTTTACTACTTATATTTGCACATCTAAGGCCTCCTCAGGGGTTGTGGGGGCCCGAATGAAGAGTGTGCAGTTGAACAGAATGTATGGTTTTGGAATTCCACATTTCCTCTGATAAATAAAAAACTGAACTTAGCATTGTATTGCTTATTTCCTTTGCTTTCCATCCTTCTCCTATTTTGTACGGCTATATGATCTGTACATGTGTAACCTATTTCTAGAAATTGTTTAAAATGCCTAATGTTAATAAGTTATTTGATGAAATAAGTCATTTTGGACTGGCTGTTGTATTTGCATAGTGTATATTTTGGTCCCCTAACCCGACCTAGTCTGTAAATCCATTATGAATACATTATGGTGATGACTCACAGTACATAAAGGTTAATAATGCATACAACTTAACAGAACTCCCTTTTAATGTATTCACAGTCACCAAAAATACAATAATAGAAATGAATCCATTTATTTGTTCAGGTTAACAAGGCAAAGAGATAATGGATTACAAAAGTAAATATTTATGAACGCAGTTGGTATTATGAATTGAGAACATATTCATACATTAATCAGCAATTGAACTGACGTCCAATGCCGTGCTTTCAGTAAGGTTTGTCTTATTAGCATTAGTAAGTTGCATTACTTGCGGGGTATATTTATTAAAATGATCTAAATGGAAAAAGGTTTAAGCAGGTTACATTTTTTTAATAAAAAAAATTGGAAAGGGCAATGGGGTGGAGCAACTAAGAGCAGCCAATCATAAAATGCTTTTCACAACTAAAGCTACTGATTGACCAGGGGATACTCAATCATGCAGAATGTTAGCACAGAACCAAACGTGTTATCCAAGAGGAATAGGAGAAATGAGGAGTGGTAAGAAAGCAGCCAACAGGTGGAGCTCTTGGCTTGTTTTCACATTTTCCTGGCTCTTCTTATCTGCTCTGTTACAAAAACAGGCTGTTTAGGAGCCTCAAGCTAAAATGTACTGGGCATACACAAATAAGCTTCTGCTGAAATATACTGAACATACACAAATAAACGCGTTAGAGCAGTGACTCCTCCCCTTCACTGCTCCCTACAGGTAGATCTGCTCAGAGATTCAGAGATGGCATGTCTGAAAGGAATTTTCTTCTTTGCTCTCTTTTTAAATAACACATATCGCTGTGGGAAAACTCTGTGTTAAACTTGTATTTAAGATTTGCAGCTTCATTGAAATAATGCCTAGCAATCCTGCCATGAAGGTCCCTGCTCATGAACTTCCTTTTATAGGGTGACATAGTGTTCCTGCCTCCCAAGTGGCTTTTATCAGACCGGGCGGTTGAACAGAAGTTGGTCGGCAGTCTATCATAGTGGCCATGCCTGAACCGGCCGATTTCCAATCCATGTATAGCCACCTTAAATCCTGTTGTGAGTTGACAACACACAGCATTTTTGTAGATTAAGTGCATTTCTGAAAGTTCAACAGTTATTTTTCTATACTTGCAAGGTCTTTAAAGGCATAAATCATGGGGAAAAGTGCATTTATCTCTGGCTGGATAAAGTGGATGCTGGTGGGATCTTGTGAAATTTTTCTCACAGGGTACAAATGGTGTTTCTCCAAGCTAAATGTCAGGATGCATTTTTTCCAGCACACTCTGAATAGGGTCCTTTGTGTGCCGTGGAATGTCTATAGTCCAGTCTGCAGGTATAATTTTACATCTCAAAATCACATTCCCTTTCTGGCCAATTGTTCTCCACAAACACGTTTTTCATTCTACCTGCCTTGTTGTTCCATATTTCTGCTTGATCTCACACGGGTTCTTCCAAAATGCTTACATTTAAAGCTTTCATCTGCATATAATCTCAGACACTGTATACACTAAGAGGGAAACCGTGACATACAGTGAATCCATTTAGCAAGGATCAGACTAGTTTTTTGCCTTTTGGTAAGTGCCAGAAAACTGAGGATTAATGAAGGGAAGCAGCATATTTCGTGGGGATACTTAATGGAAAATACAGTAAGCCATCTCAAATTTCCTCAAATGTAATTTTGAACTCAAATTCTTTTTTTTTATCCAAGCCACATGTATGCTAGGAATGAGAGGGCTACAGACACCAGATCATGGCATTTAGAGATTCATTAGAAATGTGGTTAAAGTGCACCTATCAGGATAAAATATGAGGGGCTGTCAGTGCCAAGGGTACAAGATCAGGTGCCATTTTCATTAAATGACAACTGTCAAGAAATTGTCAGTTTATGAATTCCTTATTTTATTTTCACTGCCTTTATTTAAAATTTCTTCCCATTTATTTGCAGGCCAATCAGTCCAGCAAAGGTGACAATGACAGTGGCTGTGAAATATTATAACATTGTTAGGGGTACTTACAAGGGTCACGTTTTAATCATATACACTGCTCAAAAAAATTATAGGAACACTTTGAAAACACATCAGATCTCAATGGGAAAAATATCATTCTGGATATCTATACTGATATGGACTGGGTAATGTGTTAGGAACTTAAGGATGCCCATCGTTTGATGGAAATGAAATGATCAACCTACAGAGGACTGAATTCAAAGACACCCCGAAAATCAAAGTGAAAAAATGAAGCAGCAGGCTAGTCCATTTTGCTGAAGTTTCATTGCAGCAACTCAGAATAGTACGCAGTAGTTTGTATGGCCCCCACGTACAAGTATGCATGCCTGACAATGACGGGGCATGCTCCTAATGAGACGACGAATGGTGTCCTGGGGTATTTCCTCCCAAATCTGGACCAGGGCATCACTGAATTCCTGGAAAGTCTGAGGTGCAACCTGGTAGCGTTCGATTGACCGAAACATTATATCCCAGAGGTGTTCTATTGGATTAGGTCAGGGGAGCATGGGGGCCATTCAATGGTATCAATTCCTTCATCCTCCAGGAGCTGCCTGCATGTTCTCGCCACGAGGCCGGGCATTGCCGTGCACCAGGAGGAACCCAGGACCCACTGCACCAGCGTAGGGTCTGACAATGGGTCTAAGGATTTCATCCCGATACCTAATGGCGGTCAGGGTACCATTGTCTAGCCTGTAGAGGTCTGTGCGTCCCTCC
Source organism: Staurois parvus (assembly GCF_062004578.1). NCBI lineage: Eukaryota > Metazoa > Chordata > Amphibia > Anura > Ranidae > Staurois > Staurois parvus. The sequence continues at coordinate 702,370 of NW_028318338.1, read as the reverse complement.
ATGGATATGCCTCCCCAGACCACCACTGACCCACCACCAAAACGGTCAATCTGAATGTTACAGGCAGCATAACGTTCTCCACAGCTTTTCCAGACCCTTTCACATCTTTCAAGTGCTCAGGGTGAACCTGCTTTCATCTGTGAAGAGCACAGGGTGCCAGTGGCGTGCCTGCCAATTCTGTTGTTCAATGGCAAATACCAATCGAGCTCTATGGTTCCGGGCAGTGAGCACAGGGCCCAATAGAGTACATCGGGCCCTCAGGCCACCCTCATGAAGTCTGTTTCTGATTGTTTGGTCAGAGACATTCGTTGTCATTTTGTAGGGCTTTGGCAGTGCTCATCCTGTTCCTCCTTGCACAAAGGAGCAGATACCACTCCTGTTGGTGGGTTAAGGACCTTCTACGGCCCTGTCCAGCTATCCTAGAGTAACTGCGTGTTTCCTGGAATCTCCTCCATGCTCTTGAGACTGTGCTGGGAGACACCGCAAACCTTCTGGCAATGGCACGTATTGATGTGCCATCCTGGAGGAGTTGGACTGCCTGTGCAACCTCTGTATGGGCCAGGTATCGCCTCATGCTACCAGTAGTGACACTGACCTTAGCCAAATGTAAAACTAGTGAAAAACAGTCAGAAAAGATGAGTAGGGAAACAAAATGTCAGTGGCCACCACCTGTAAAACCATTCCTGTTTTGGGGGTCGTTTCATTGTTGCCCATCTAGTGCACCTGTTAATTATCACCAAAGCAGCTGAAACTGATTAACAACCCCCTCTGCTACTTAACGGACCAGATCAATATCCCAGGAGTTTATTTGACTTGATGCTATACAAAAAAAGTGCTCCTTTAATTTTTTTTGAGCAGTGTTAGTAGTTTAACTGGTTCCGCTCCACCATATAGCAAGATTACTGCTACAGGGTAGCACGGGTGCTCAAAATCACACACACACACATATATATATATATATATATATACATACATACACACACACACACACGTGATTTTGCAGTTCCAGCATGCGCACCCTACCAGCGCCGCCATTCACGGCCTCGGCTGTCACTGGGTCCTAGACGGTGATTACTCACCAGCAACCAGTGATCATCAAGTATCTCCGACGGGGGGTGAGACCTGTGTATAAACAACACAGATCTCTCCACTATCAGCTCCTGCACACTGCTTTATATGGCTCTACATAGGAGAGCCATAAAAAGTAGTGTGCTTACAGTGAAACACACACACAGCCAACACAGTGAAACGGCATACAGCACACAGTAAACTCTTTGATCGCCCCAGATGTTAACCTCTTCCTGCCTAGTGCCATTAGTACAGTGTCAGTGCTTTTTATTAGCACTGATCACTGTATTGGTGTCACTGGGGATGTCAGTGACACCAAGTCAGTTCATTCCAGTGGCAGAATGCCCACCGCAGTCCCACTAAAAGTCGCTGATCGACGCCATTACTAGTAAAAAAAAAAATTCCAGTATATTTACACCGCAATTTGTAGACGCTATAACTTTCACGTAAACCAGTTAGTATACACTTATTGGGATTTTCTTTAGCAAACACGTAGCAGAATACATTTTGGCCTAAATGTATGACGAAATTAGATTTTTTAAAAATTTTTTACTGGAAATGTTTTATAACAAAAAGTAAAAAATATTGTTTTTTTTCTCAAGATGTTCGGTCTTTTTTTGTTTATAGCGCAAAAAATAAAAACTACACAGGCAATCAAATACCACGGAAAGAAAGCTCTATTTGTGGAAAAAAAAGGATGTAAATATCATTTGGGTGCAGCATTGCATGCATGTCAGTTAAAGTATCGCAGCGCCATATCACAAAAAATGGCCTGGCCAGGAAGGAGGGGAAATCGTCTGGAGACCATGTAGTTAAAGTTACACAGTCACTCCCCCCATAAAAATAAAAAAGCAGCTAAGGCAATAGGTGTAAAATGTAGACACCTAGAGGACAAGGCTTGCCAGCATCCTCACATTGCAATTGACCAATATGACAGCCCATCATAATAATGGGTCAGTAGAGGACAGGAGGGAGAGTGGAAAAGGTCAGACACCATCTAGAACTAGGTGAGCTTAGCCTGATATTCAAAGTGCAGAAGGGGCAATGAAAGCTGAAGCACAATGAAGAGACTAACTGTAAAATATATCAGCTCGTGACCAACATCATTTTGCAGTGATCAATGCAATGTCGTGTAAAAGAGGAATTTTGACTTGCCTGTAAATTTCATATCTTGTGGTACAATACAGAACACAGGCTGGATATTCATAGACCCTGGGTTATAGGCTGATTGGACACTGGTAAAACTTTGTTAGACACACCCCCTGGGCATACCCGTATAACCCCACCTCACTGTGCGAGACCTCAGTTTTTTAAGCAAGTAATGTAGAATAACATAGGAACAGTGGGTAGGGTGTCCTGTGATGTACTCCAAGATATAGAATTTACAGGTAAGTCAAAATTCACCTTATCTTAATTGTACAGTACAGGAACCAGAGTGGATATTCATAGACCATAGAACATGAATAAGGGTGGACAAATAGAACAGGCCCAACAATAACAAGGATCCATGTACCCAACTCATGCTGCTGCAAGAACCTTGTGGCCAATAGCTACATCTGCAGAAGCTTGGATGTCCATCTGGTAGAACTTGGAGAAGGTATGTGTGACGATCGTGGCGTCAGACCCCAGGCCTTCTCACCAAACTCGTGACCGAAGGACTAGCCAATCATTGACACATGAGTTCATTACCTCCCCATGCAAGGGGATTTCTTCTCCTCCAGCTAATGGAATCCTGTAGCCCCACTCTATTCCCAGCCCCCTCCCTCTGTCCATCCACAGGTTGCCCAGGCATTACCCCAACATCTGCACACAGTACCTTGGCATGTCCAGAGAGTTCCCGGGGGGGCATCCGGGGTGCTCTTAGCAGGGGCATAATAGGACACAAGAGTACCCAAATTGGCACCCAACAAAACAGGTGTGGGAATTTCATCCGAGACCCCCACCTCCCTCATCCCCCTTCCCGCACCCCAATCAATGAATACCTTTGCACAGGGTATGTGTGATCGGGTTCCCCCAACTCCAGTGAGGGTAAGGAACTTTCCTGGGATGAGGTTCCTTTGCTCAATCACCTCTGGGTGGAGCAAGGTGTCTTCTGCCCCGGTGTCATGGAAACCATTACAGTCCGGTTGCCCACAGTGACTGTCTGCAAGTTGGCGGGGGTTACCCGCATCTTCCTGCGGACAAACAGCACGGAAGAAGAGTTGCTGGCCGGCTGGCCAGGTGATGTCATCTGCTTCTGCTCAGGGCACTGCACTGAGATGTCCGGATTTCCCACAGGTGAAACATCTGCGGTTGTCAGTCGGGAATGGCTTGGTCCCAAGTGCTGCAGGTGTTGGGTGAGGGGGAGCTTGACTCACCAGCATAGGAGGGGTTGCTATGGGTGATTTCCCTCCTTTCCAGCCATTCGGAGGGGCCTTGCGATGATCAGACACCTGCGTGTGGACATACAGTCAGGTCCATAAATATTGGGACATCTACACAAATCTAACATTTTTGGCTCTATACACCACCACAATGGATTTGAAATGAAACGAACAAGATGTGCTTTTAACTGCAGACTGTCAGCTTTAATTTGAGGGTATTTACATCCAAATCAGGTGAACGGTGTAGGAATTACAACAGTTTGCATATGTGCCTCCCACTTGTTAAGGGACCAAAAGTAATGGGCAATTGGCTTCTCAGCTGTTCCATGGCCAGGTGTGTGTTATTCCCTCATTATCCCAATTACAATGAGCAGATAAAAGGTCCAGAGTTCATTTCAAGTGTGCTATTTGCATTTGGAATCTGTTGCTTTCAGCTCTCAAGATGAGATCCAAAGAGCTGTCACTATCAGTGAAGCAAGCCATCATTAGGCTGAAAAAACAAAACAAACCCATCAGAGAGATAGCAAAAACATTAGGCGTGGCCAAAACAACTGTTTGGAACATTTTTAAAAAGAAGGAACGCACCGGTGAGCTCAGTAACACCAAAAGACCCAGAAGACCACGGAAAACAACTGTGGTGGATGACCGAAGAATTCTTTCCCTGGTGAAGAAAACACCCTTCACAACAGTTGGCCAGATCAAGAACACTCTCCAGGAGGTAGGTGTATGTGTGTCAAAGTCAACAATCAAGAGAAGACTTCACCAGAGTGAATACAGAGGGTTCACCACAAGATGTAAACCATTGGTGAGCCTGAAAAACAGGAAGGCCAAATTAGAGTTTGCCAAACGACATATAAAAAGCCTTCACAGTTCTGGAACAACATCCTATGGACAGATGAGACCAAGATCAATTTGTACCAGAGTGATGGGAAGAGAAGAGTATGGAGAAGGAAAGGAACGGCTCATGATCCTAAGCATACCACCTCATCAGTGAAACATGGTGGTGGTAGTGTCATGGCGTGGGCATGTATGGCTGCCAATGGAACTGGTTCTCTTGTATTTATTGATGATGTGACTGCTGACAAAAGCAGCAGGATAAATTCTGAAGTGTTTCGGGCAATATTATCTGCTCATATTCAGCCAAATGCTTTAGAACTCATTGGACGCTGCTTCACAGTGCAGATGGACAATGACCCAAAGCATACTGCAAAAGCAGCCAAAGAGTTTTTTAAGGGAAAGAAGTGGAATGTTATGCAATGGTCAAGTCAATCACCTGACCTGAATGAGATTGAGCATGCATTTCACTTGCTGAAGACAAAACTGAAGGGAAAATGCCCCAAGAACAAGCAGGAACTGCATATTTATGGACCTGACTGTAGGTATCTTCCAGATCGGCTGCAGATTTAGCAGATGCTGGTTCTCTCTCCAAGACAAACTGTCTGATGTAAGCCGGGCAGATATGCAGTAGCTGATCTTGTATCATGAGATCCTCCAAAGACTCGTAGGAGTCAGCTTTTAGTCCTTTAGTCCACTGCCGGAATGTGGTGCGCAAGCGACTGGCCACATCTGTGTAAGAGTCCCCAGGTCCCTTTTGCAAGGACCTAAACCGCTTGCGGTACACTTCCGGTCATCTGGTACTTCTGGATGATGGCATCTTTTAGAGCTTTGTAATCGTTGTCCTGCCCCTCTGGCAATTCGACAAACGCATCCAGGGCCTTGCCTCGTATCCCTGGCGTCAAGTACCGAGCCCATTGTGCTTGGGGCAGATGGTGCTGATGGCACATTTTTTCAAATGACAGTAAATACATGTCAATGTCACCATCTTTTTCCATCACTGGAAATTTGACTGCTGTGCCCACGGCCAGAGAGGCATCCCTATGCTCTAAGGACCCGAGGTTCTGAACCTGTCGCTGCGGCTGGAGCCTCTCCATCTCCAGCTCATGCCAACGATCAGCTTCCCTCTGCACTGCCTCTCTCTCAGCCGCTCTTTTAGCCTGGCATTCCGCAGCTTCCCTCTGCACAGCCTCTCTTTCAGCCACTGCCTGGCGTTCTGCTCTCTCAGCCACTGCCTGGCGTTCCGCAGCCTGTCAGCCTGGCATTCAAGGAACTGCAGGTATTCCCCAGGATCTGTCTCCATGATAACAATGCCATGCCCAGCTGCATCCTGCACAAAGATTTTCCAGCTAATGGACCACAATCTGTGTACTTGCAGCCTGGAAGCGATTGTTACTGGGTCAGGTTAATTACGCAATTAACCCTTCACACTGCCACCACCTCCTTTTTGTACAGAGAAAGGGGAAACTCAGAAATAACACTATGATGTTTGCATAAGCATCGGTATACCACTGTCACCACAGGCAGAGATATACCGAAGTTTAAAATACACACACAGTAGCGCTCTTCAGAGGCAGGGGTTCTTAATTTGCATTAAAGAGCTTTAGCAACAGTTCAACACTTTCAGAAAGTAAGATTTATTACTAAAAGGTCAAAAGGGTGCAATAAAAATATTTACAGAAAAAGATGTAGCCTATATATATATACAGAGAGCAATAGCACAGCAAAGAGATAACAGAAAGGAATTTGGGGAGATAAAGTACTTGCCAAAAGCCTTGGTTTAAGCAGCATTCAAGTTTTCTGAGCAAAAGGGCCATCTCCCAAGTTGGTTCCGATGTTAAAAGGGAGAATTCTTCAACTCCAACTCAGCTTAACTTAACTTCAAACATCATAGCCTTTAGCTAGGAACTCAGCAGGGTGTCTCCCTGAAGCAGAGAACCAATCGCCTCATTTGGGCGGGTGTGGCAGGCGGAGACCAAAGCTATGACCAAAAATCCCTCCTAGCTTATATTATGGTTCATAACTTTCCCTGGATAAATATAACATTCTATCCACGAGTACATTAATACGCAGAATCTTCTGCTACATATGAAATATGAGATACCTGCTTGGATGGCTAAGGAGATATAATTTTCTGCTCTCCTGTGTATGCCAGGTAGGGGGTATAATATACCAGGTGACTTGTCTTAAAGTGAGCCGTCCGAATATGTGCTTCATGTTTAGGTAATTATGTCCTATTTGAAGATATAAAATCATATGGAAAAGTGAATTTTTAAATGTAAGTCTGTTTTTACGACTATCTGGAATGTCTTTGAAGCTCCGTGAGGGCTGGTTTATGGTTTTACGATCCCTTCTCCAGCAAGAGTCTCGCACACATAGGGGCACCAGCTAGTAAGGTTTATAGCCATGACGCCCTCCCAATGAGATTGCTGCCTGTGATCTCTGTCATCATCCAGAACACATGTCACTCAACAGAGAGGGAGGGGGGATATCAGAGGAATCTAATTTGGGAGATAGAGATACAAAATGGAGGGGTTTGGAGCAAAATGGATGACCGCATCCATTCTGTGTGCATGATTGCTACAGTATGAACTGAAGATCAATTGGCAGTAGCGTAAGTGTAAGCTCTTGAGAGCAAGATGTCCTTTGCAAGGCCCCGACAACAAGCCAAACAGAGAATCTGTCTTTCTTATACTGTATAAGCTGTGTATTTTTGATTAACTCTGATAACTCTGGCAATTTGTAGACAATAAAAGAACAATCTCTTTGGGATGCTTAGAAGTAGGGCACAGAGACGGAAGAACTATGTCTTTATTAAGTGGAAGTTAGATGCCACCTTTGGTCAAAAAGTAAATCTTGGGCACAAGAGCACTTTGCTTTTATGAAGGTACAAGAAATGGCTTATTACAATAAAGAGCTGCTAGTTCAGAGACATCTAACAGATATATGATAGCCACTAAGAAGGCCACTTTGCAGGAAAGATCATCCCAAAACATTTATTGATAGGTTCAAACAGTGGTTTCTGCAGAGCAGAGAGAACAGAATTAAGATCCCAAGCAAGTAGAGGGTTCTGTAAGGGTGGTCTAATCTGATAAGCAACTTTAATAAATGTTTTACAAGGAAAAACAAAACCATAGGTTTTTGGAACAAGCAGATAAGGCAGAAACTCGTCCCTTAAAGAGTAACTCCCCTTTTGATGCAAAAAAAAAAAAAACCCATTCCCTTCTGGGTGATCTCTGTACATTGCAAGGATTTAACAAGCTTTGTTGCCAATTCCTACCTTTTGTTATTCTGAAGAAATAGATGTTTGTTTGTCTGTGTCCATGTAGAATGTGAATCTTTATGGGAGTGATTTTATAATTATCAATCAGCTGCTGCACCTGCAAGGCTTTAATGAGTAAACTGGCAAGGTCTGCATCCCTTTAGAAGTGATTTCCTCTATGGAGTATCTCACCAAATGACATTTTTGTTGCAGGGGATGCCAAAAACCTGACTTGTATCTTAATGCTGACTTCTGGGAAAGTCAGTAAGCTAATCACTCAAGCAGGAAATGACAATTTCGGGGGGCGTTCTGTACACCATCAGTGTACAGAACACCTCCAGGTAGCCATATTGCATTGCAATTTACAGAAAATTACAGCTCTGCAGATTGAAAAGGAAAGGTCATTTTAATAGCATTCAGTTACAACATGAGTCACAATTGTATACACATATTATTTTTTTTTTATTTGCTAATCTTTTTTCCCCACAAAAGTGGACTTACCCTTTGAAAGTTCTTAAGACCAAATTCTGGTCAAGTCCTGATTGTTGCAAGGCTAGACAGTTTAGTAAGGACGGAGATTAAAATTTAATTTAGAATCGCACCTAACAATATAGCTTCCTGTGATGTCTGAGAAAAGGAAATGTATACCTGTCAAAGGAGAAGTAGGAAAAACCCATTAGTTAAATGTGATTATAATTACGATAAAAAAATATATGCCTCTGCAAGAGAAAAGTTCAGATAAATTAACAAAGAAAAGAGTATCTTGGGAGGCCACATCTATAGGAGACCAACTAAGAGAAATCTTATGGACGGAGGGGGGGGGGGGGGGGAAGAAACATGGTGGAGCAAACCTCTGTAAAAAGTGAGTTGGTGGTGCTACATAGTAATATAGAACAAATTCTGTCGCGAGTAGAGGAGATGGAAGGAAAATTGGAGTACTATGCACAAGAAGTTAATAAAGTAGAAGAACAAATGGAGGAATTGAAAAAAAAGAGACCGTTAGCTTATAAGCTGGAGGACCAGGAAAATAGACACAGAAGGAATAACTTAAGGATTAGAGTCCTACCAGAAATGGGGAAAGAAGAAAACTTAAGGGACACCACGAGAAGGCTGTTCAACCCCATATTGAGGAGAAGAGAAACAGAGCAACTGAAAATAGAGCGCATCGCATAAGAAAATCTCAAAGAAGTCCACCAGATACCCCTAGAGACGTGATAGTAAGATTCCATCACTATGAAGAGAGAAACCATTTGGAAAAACGTCAGTGGGATGTCAGAAATAAAGTTTGAAGAGTCTATCGTGCAGATTTTTGCTGATATCACGCAGGACACTCTAGGAAGAAGAAGCCTATTGAGACCATTGTTGGATCCGATGAAGGATAGAAACATTGGTTATAACTGGGGATTCCTGGCTTGCCTGATTGGATGGAAAGATGGGAGATCGGCAGTACTGAGATTTCCTGAAGATCTAAGTGACTTCTGTGAAAAATTAGAATTACAGACTTTGAGAATTAATGGGTGGTCACTAGAAGAGAACATAAGATCAGTTGGGGGGAACTGGCAAAAAAGTCACTAAAAAGAGATAGGCATTTGTGTGGGATGGTGGAACGTGAGAAACGGGAGGGGGTGGACCCAAATTGGAGGTCCTCTCTTCCCCCCATTTTTTTCTCTCTTTTGGGATTCCCCTAGCTCCCTGTCCCACACATGCGTCTGGTGGTGACGTGGAGGTAGAACACCCCCCCCGACAGCATAGGTTTTTTATGGGTCTTCAAAAGGTAAAGAAGAAGGGCGTTAGCTTAGAAAATGGTGTAGGAAGAAGATAGGGCAGGTACGGGTATTGGGGGGGCACCACGGTGGGTAGTAAGGAGGCCTATCACGGCGTTAGTTAGATGGGAGATCTATGTCTGAGTGAGCGTGTGGGTCTACAGCCTCACCCAGAAGAAGAAATCGATGGGGTTTGTGGGACACAGTCGATTCAAGGGCCTAAAATAGGTCAGTGGGGATTTTGGAGGGGATGGGGGGGGGGGAAGGGAGAGTGGATGGGGGGATGTTATAGTGGGAGAAGGAAGAAAGTCCATATCCTAAACTTTCTGTATCTGCTTCATCCTGAAGGAAAGCCAGTAGGTCAACGTAACTATAGTAGAAATTAGTTTGCTTAAGTTTATGACCTACAATGTGAAAGGGCTGAACTCCCCGAAAAAAAGACATGAGGTACTCAGGGAAATCCATCAATACTGTATAGAAGTAGTATTTCTTCAAAAAACACATTTAACTCGAAATACAAAATGTCAAACTATATTCAAAGTATTATCCAGTGTGGTATTATGCTGACTCACCAGTTAAAGGGGCCAAGGAGTTTCAATCGGGCTTTCAAAAAATGTTAACTTTTCCCTGGAAGATATACTGGAAGATCCAGAGGGTCGGTTTCTATTTCTCAGGGGAAAGTTACAAGGATTAGAATATATACTGGCTAATATTTATTGTCCAAACAAAAACCTATTCTTAGAGGGGGTGCTAAGGAAACTCTCTGAATTTAAAAAGGGAAGTCTGGTCGTGGCGGGAGATTTCAATATGTGTCTGGACCCTCAGCTGGATGCATCATTGTGTACACAGAGAGAAGGAGGTAGGAATTAGAAATGATTGAAAAGGTTATTATATAAATATCAACTAGCGGATGTGTGGAGAGTGAAACATCCAAGAGAAAGAGATTATACCTTCTTCTCTCATGTGCACGGTTCGTATTCAAGACTGGATTATATAATGATAGAGCATAGACAGTTGGATTCATTGGTTAGTTCCAACATAGAGGTCATGTCCATTTCGGACTATTCTCCGGTAACGATGAGATTACAGGTAGGAAGAAGTCAAGATAAAACAAAAATATGGAGAATAAATGAAATGCTCATGCAGGACCCCAAAGTAGAGAAAAGGTTAAGGCTGGAGATTGAACAATTTTTTTTAGATCAATGAGACTAATGAGGTTTCGGTGGCCACAGTCTGGGACACACATAAGGCTTACATTAGGGGAATATTGATCTCGATAGGAACAGAAAAGAAGGAAAGAGGAAAAAAAATAAAGATGGTGACGGAAGAACTTTATAAGTTGGGCGGCACAGTGGATAAATGATTAGCACTTCTGCCTGGCAGCACTAGGGTTGCTGGTTCGAATCCCAGCCACGGCTCCACTTGCCTGGAGTTTGCATGTTCTCACTGTGCCTGTGTGGGTTTCCTTCAGGTACTCTGGTTTCCTCCCACACTCCAAAGACATGCTGGTAGGTTCATTGGATCCTGTCTAAATTGTCCCTAGTATGTGTATGTATGAATGTAAGTTAGGGACCTTAGATTGCACACCCCTTGAGGGTTAGGGACTGATGTGAATGTACAATATATATGTAAAGCGCTGCATAAATTGACAGCGCTATATAAGTACCTGAAATAAATAAATAAGTTGGAACAGCTACATAAAAAAAGAATGAAACAGATATATATCAGAAGATAGTACTTAAAAAAAAAAAAAAGTTCTGATGACGATCTGATGGAACAAGAGTCGAGGAGAATATTTAATAGGATCTCAAAGGAAAGATACCAGTGGGGGAATAGACTTGGAAAATACTTAATGAGAAGGTTAAAGAGTAAGAAATCCAAAAATGTTATAGAAAAATTTAGAGCTGGGAAAGGAGAATTGGTGTATACTACAACGCCTAAAATCGGACGCGTATTCTTCGGCTGTCCGGCGGCCCTGCCGCAGAGAGTATAGAGTAGCCTCTGCGGAAGCAGCTCGCTGAGGGTCGTCATACAAGACGGCCATGGCCCGAAAGAACTCGGTCACGGAGTCAAGATGGGGGTCGTGCTTCTCCATCAGACGGTGAGCCCAATCCTGGGACTCATCCTGAAGGAGGGAGACTATAAACCCCACCTTGACGGTCTCGGTGGTGAACGTGCGGGGCTGTAAGTCAAAGTACAGGGTGCAAGCGTTCCGGAAGGCTCGGAAGCGGCTCCGGTCACCACGGAATCGATCCGGCAGAGGAACGCGGGGTTCAGGAGCTAGGGGTGTGGCAACCGCTCCGGATACCGGGTTAGCGGGAGGTTCTGCAGGTGGAGGACTCTGAGCAGGGGGAGTCAGGGGAGCTAATGACTCCATGCGGTCCTCCAGTCGGGCGCAGCGACTGTGGAAGTTCTGGAAAGCCTGGGTCAAGGTTGCCAGGTGCTGACAAATATCCTCTAGGGACGCCGGTCCACTTCCTGGCTCTGTCATGGCCGCAAGGTACTGTTATGATCCGCCAGGTGGTGCCTCAGGCTGCCAACTGACAGACCTACTCAGAGCGTGGGGTCTAAGCCCGGGCTGTGCTTTCACCAGAGCCCCTGATGGTGGGGATGGACTTTGAAACAGTCCCGGGCCAGGCCACGACCTCCGAGCAGGCCCACCAGTGGCTGAGGAGACCTTTGGGGACAGGTACCGGGAGAGCCAGATATGAAGAGGATGGCGGCCCCAGCAGGGTAGTAACGGATCGTGGACCCGTGAGGGTAAGCGGGGTACAGAATCGGTAGGCGAAGAGTAGTCGGGTCACACGCAGGGTCAGCAGGGAAGTCAATCCGTAGAATGGTCAGGGCAATCCGGGTCAAACGCAGGAGCAGGCAGAGTAGTCAGGACAATCCGGGTCAATCACAGGAGCAGGCAGAATAGTCAGGGCAATCCGGGTCAATCACAGGGGCAGGCAGCGTAGTCAGGGTCAATCAGGGTCACTAGACAGGTGCAGGAACTCAGGATCACAGGAAGACCTTGCGGCAATCTGTGACAGTGCAGGGCATCTTTAAATAGTGCGCCCTGCACTGTCATTGGCCGGCTGAGGCGCGCCCCCGGCACCTACTGCGCATGCGCGGCGTCCTGTCAGCCGCGGCTCGCCGGGACCTAGTGCCTGTGTCCCGGCGCGATCTGCCGCCAATGCGCATGCGCGGGGGACAGAGCCGCGATCGTGGACCACGGAGCCGCGATCCCTGACATTGCCCCCCCCAATGGGCACCCTCCGGGAGCCCCACTGATCTCTCCACCGCGGGTGAGCACGACAAAATTCCCGGATGAGCCTGGGTGCGTGGACGTTCTGGGCGGGTTCCCATGAGTTCTCCTCAGGGCCATACCCCTTCCATTTTATCAGGAACTGTGTCTGGCCCCCCTCCTTCGGCAACTGAGGATAGTCTCCACTTCATATTCCTCCTGGTCACCTATGGTGACTGCCTCGGGAGGTCTGGATTCACGGTCCGGGAAGGGATCCGGTCTGGATGGCTTCAGGAGAGATACATGGAACACAGGATGTATCTTGAAGGTCTGCGGAAGCTCGAGTTCGTAGGCCACCTCGTTAACTACTCGTTTTGCTGGAAATGGGCCAATGTACTTGGGTCCCAGCTTCCTTGAAGGACACAGCATCTTCAAGTTGGTTGTTGCTAGCCAAACCTGATCCCCTGGTTGAAGCAGTAATTCTCCTCTTCTCTTTCTGTCGAATGCCCTTTTACTGTCCTCTTGGGCTTTAGCGATGGCTTCCTGAATTGTCTTGTTATTGACAGAAAAGAAGTTCAAGATGTCTTATTCTCAGGCATCAGATCAGGGAGGAATGTGGGATGATACCCGTAATTGGAAAAGAACGGGGATTGACCCGTAGCTGAGTGACTCGAGTTGTTGTATGAGAATTCCGCGGAAGGCAGCAACGACAGCCAGTCATCCTGAAGGTAGGATGTGTAGCACCGTAAGTACTGTTCCAGCGTCTGGTTTGTCCTCTCAGTTTGGCCGTTGGTCTGTGGATGGTAGGCGGATGAAAGCGACAGCTTGATTCCCAGCGATTTACATAAGGCGTTCCAGAACCTGGAGGTGAATTGGACCCCCCGATCTGACACTATATCTTCGGGAACACCATGAAGCCTCACCACTTCCTTGATGAAGATCCGTGCCGTTTCTGGTGCTGATGGGGTCTTCTCCAGGGGCACGAAATGTGCCATCTTTGAGAAGCGGTCGACGATCACCATTATTGCAGTGTAGCCCTGGGATGGTGGAAGTTCGACCACGAAATCCATGGCTATCATTTGCCAGGCCCGCTTGGGTATGGGTAATGGACGTAACAATCCCCATGCCCTGCTCCTGGAGGGCTTGTTCCTTTGACAGGTGGGACAAGTTCGGACATAATGCTCACAATCCTTGATCATGTCTGGCCACCAGAACGAGCGCCGTAGTAGATCCAGAGTTTTCGTTACCCCGAAGTGGCCCGCCATTGGATGGTCGTGGCAGTGCCCCAGGACCAAGGTTCGCACTTCTTCTGGGACCATGATCCGGTCTTCCTTCCAAAATAGCCCACAATGGCTCTGGAGGGGTGACCCAGACGGAACTGGTAGTCCTACAGAAGCATCGAGAAGCCGGGAGCGAAGTTCCGTTTGTAGAGCGAGGAAACTCCCAGAAGGTAAGATGGTGTCAGGTACCACAGCGTCGTCGGGGTCCTCAAACATGCGGGACAGAGCGTCTGGTTTAGTGTTCTTAGTACCGGGTCGGTACGTTATATGGAATGAGAATCGAGAGAAGAAAAGAGCCCATCTCGCTTGGCGAGGTCTCAGTTGTTTTGCCGTTCTTAAATATTCAAGGTTTTTGTGATCTGTGAATATTAGGATTGGGTGTGTGGCTCCTTCCAGTAAATACCTCCATTCTTCAAGAGCAGTTTTAATGGCCAGGAGCTCCCGATCTCCAATGTCATAGTTATGTTCCGCTGGTGTCCACTTCCTGGAGAAGAACGCCACAGGGTGCAGTAGTTCCTTGGTACCATTCCTTTGGGACAAAACCGCTCCTACCGCATTTTCGGAGGCGTCCACTTCCAAAACATATGGGAGAGAAGCATCTGGATGGCAGAGAATAGGAGCAGAGGTGAACAATTCTTTGAGCTTTTCGAATGCTGTCTGCGCTTCGGGAGTCCACTTAAAGCGGACCCCTTGTTTCGTCAGTTGCGTGATCGGGGAGACCAGACCGGAGAAGTTCCTAATAAACTTCCTGTAAAAGTTGGAAAAACTGATGAAACGCTGTACCCCCTTTTTGTCGGCGGGTATTGGCCAATCTAAGATCGCCGTGACTTTCTGGGGATCCATCGCGACCCCCGCGGAAGAGAGAACCAGTCCCAAGAACGTGATTTCGTGCTGTTCGAAACAGCACTTTTCTGCCTTCGCGTATAGCCCGTGTTGACGCAACCGTTCTAATACCCGTATCACGTGACCCCGATGAACCTCCAGTGAGGGGGAAAAAATTAGGATGTCATCCAAATAAACCACCACGAAAATATCGAGAAAGTCACGAAAAACATCGTTGATAAAGTGCTGAAAGGTCGCCGGAGCATTACAGAGCCCCAACGGCATCACCAAATACTCGTAGTGACCGAATCTCGTACGGAACGCCGTCTTCCACTCATCCCCCTCCCTGATACGGACAAGGTTATAGGCCCCCTGCAGGTCTAATTTAGTAAATATCGTTGCCGATCTCAATCTCTGGAGGAGCTCGGGGACTAGGGGTAAGGGATAACGATTCTTTACCGTTATTTTGTTCAGGTCACGCTAGTCTATGCAGGGCCGTAACGATTTGTCCTTCTTCTCTACGAAGAATAACCCGGCCCCGGCTGGGGATGTGGATGGACGAATAAATCCCTTCCGAAGGTTTTCGTCAATGTATTCCCTCAGTACTCCCGATTCTGTTTCGGACAAGGGAAAGATACGGCCGAATGAGATTTCAGATCCGGGTAGGAGGTCTATGGGGCAGTCGTAGGAACGGTGCGGAGGGAGAACATCAGCTCCTCGCTTACTAAAGACGTCTAAGAAGTCATGGTAGGCCGGAGGAATAACCTGGGATAGATTGGTGTCGCCATCCAAGCACAGGAGGAACCGGGGAACCACGGATCCTGTGACGTGGCAGTGACTCAAACAATAGGGTGAGCGAAATTGAATTGTTCCCTTTTCCCAGTCAATATGGGGGTTATGGGCCCTCAGCCAAGGGAGCCCCAGAATGACTGGAAAAAGGGGGGATGCGATGGCATCCAAACGGAGGAACTCCTGGTGATGGTCTGCCATTGTGGTGAAAATGGGTGGTGTCTCCTGGTCCACCACCCCTGATTTTATACGGGACCCATCTGCCAAGAAGATGTTGAACCCCCTTTCTTTGGTCTGGAGAGGGATTTTTTGCCGGTGGGCAAAAGTCAGATCGATGAAGCAACTACAGGCTCCTGAGTCAACGATTGCGGTCACCGACAATGTTCCTCCGGGGAGCTGTAAAGACACAGGAATGGCCAGGTAACTCGACTGATCATCCCTTCCTGCAGGTAAAGTAAAAGAAACGGGCGTGGACTTACTCATTTTAGCAGGACAGGAGCGCACCTGATGACCAGCTTCCCCGCAGTACAGACATAGGTTCTGTGATAGTCTCCTCTGACGTTCCTCGACCGATAAGTGGGAACGGGCAAATCCCAGCTGCATGGGCTCCGGGTTGTCCCCTGTTTCCGTGCTTCGCGGATGGTTCCCTGGGGTTGGAGCTGTATCTCAGGATGGAATCCATGCCACCCTTTGACCCTGGCTGCTCCTTTCCAGCCGACGTTCCCTTAGTCTATGGTCAATTTGAATGGCCAACTCAATCAGTCTTTCCAGGGAGTCAGGTAGGCCTACTCGTGCTAGTTCGTCTTTGAGAGACTCAGACAGCCCGATGCGGAACTGGTGACATAAGGCCGCATCGTTCCATCTGGTGTCTCCCATGCAACGCCTAAAATCGGACGCGTATTCTTCGGCTGTCCGGCGGCCCTGCCGCAGAGAGTATAGAGTAGCCTCTGCGGAAGCAGCTCGCTGAGGGTCGTCATACAAGACGGCCATGGCCCGAAAGAACTCGGTCACGGAGTCAAGATGGGGGTCGTGCTTCTCCATCAGACGGTGAGCCCAATCCTGGGGCTCATCCTGAAGGAGGGAGACTATAAAGCCCACCTTGACGGTCTCGGTGGTGAACGTGCGGGGCTGTAAGTCAAAGTACAGGGTGCAAGCGTTCCGGAAGGCTCGGAAGCGGCTCCGGTCACCACGGAATCGTTCCGGCAGAGGAACGCGGGGTTCAGGAGCTAGGGGTGTGGCAACCGCTCCGGATACCGGGTTAGCGGGAGGTTCTGCAGGTGGAGGACTCTGAGCAGGGGGAGTCAGGGGAGCTAATGACTCCATGCGGTCCTCCAGTCGGGCGCAGCGACTGTGGAAGTTCTGGAAAGCCTGGGTCAAGGTTGCCAGGTGCTGACAAATATCCTCTAGGGACACCGGTCCACTTCCTGGCTCTGTCATGGCCACAAGGTACTGTTATGATCCGCCAGGTGGTGCCTCAGGCTGCCAACTGACAGACCTACTCAGAGCGTGGGGTCTAAGCCCGGGCTGTGCTTTCACCAGAGCCCCTGATGGTGGGGATGGACTTGAAACAGTCCCGGGCCAGGTCACGACCTCCGAGCAGGCCCACCAGTGGCTGAGGAGACCTTTGGGGACAGGTACTGGGAGAGCCAGATATGAAGAGGATGGCGGCCCCAGCAGGGTAGTAACGGATCGTGAACCCGTGAGGGTAAGCGGGGTACAGAATCGGTAGGCGAAGAGTAGTCGAGTCACACGCAGGGTCAGCAGGGAAGTCAATCCGTAGAATGGTCAGGGCAATCCGGGTCAAATGCA
The DNA here is from genome assembly GCF_062004578.1 of Staurois parvus. Lineage (NCBI taxonomy): Eukaryota > Metazoa > Chordata > Amphibia > Anura > Ranidae > Staurois > Staurois parvus. Next base: position 685,151 of record NW_028318338.1, on the reverse strand, counting down.
GGAGCAGGCAGAGTAGTCAGGACAATCCGGGTCAATCACAGGAGCAGGCAGAATAGTCAGGGCAATCCGGGTCAATCACAGGGGCAGGCAGCGTAGTCAGGGTCAATCAGGGTCACTAAACAGGTGCAGGATCTCAGGATCACAGGAAGAC